>NW_026972964.1:0-21313 GCF_036711695.1 Zophobas morio | reverse complement strand
TCCTTTTCCTATTCTGAGTCGATTCTGCATGCTTTAAGTGTGTTTGGTGGCTCAGAACCATCAAAAAACGTTGAAATATAGTTCAAATTCAATAAAAATCGACAAAAATACAGTTTCTAGCTAAAATTTGATGGTTTCGTTGCACTTTCCGAGCCCGTAGGGTATCTGATTGGCTTAAAAGTACAAGAAAACACTTCAAAAGTGACGTTTCTGAAGAATTTTAACAGTTTTCTTGTAACTACGAACGCCAGAATGCATAAAATTGACCTAAACGTCTCCTTTTCCTATTCTGAGTCGATTCTGCATGCTTTAAGTGTGTTTGGTGGCTCAGAACCATCAAAGAACGTTGAAATATAGTTCAAATTCAATAAAAATCGACAAAAATACAGTTTCTACCTAAAATTTTATGGTTTCGTTGCACTTTCCGAGCCCATAGGGTATCTGATTGGCTTAAAAGTACAAGAAAACACTTCAAAAGTGACGTTTCTGAAGAATTTTAACAGTTTTCTTGTATCTACGAACGCCAGAATGCATAAAATTGACCTAAACGTCTCCTTTTCCTATTCTGAGTAGATTCTGCATGCTTTAAGTGTGTTTGGTGGCTCAGAACCATCAAAAAACGTTGAAATATAGTTCAAATTCAATAAAAATCGACAAAAATACAGTTTCTAGCTAAAATTTGATGGTTTCGTTGCACTTTCCGAGCCCGTAGGGTATCTGATTGGCTTAAAAGTACAAGAAAACACTTCAAAAGTGAAGTTTCTGAAGAATTTTAACAGTTTTCTTGTATCTACGAACGCCAGAATGCATAAAATTGACCTAAACGTCTCCTTTTCCTATTCTGAGTCGATTCTGCATGCTTTAAGTGTGTTTGGTGGCTCAGAACCATCAAAAAACGTTGAAATATAGTTCAAATTCAATAAAAATCGACAAAAATACAGTTTCTAGCTAAAATTTGATGGTTTCGTTGCACTTTCCGAGCCCGTTGGGTATCTGATTGACTTAAAAGTACAAGAAAACACTTCAAAAGTGACGTTTCTGAAGAATTTTAACAGTTTTCTTGTATCTACGAACGCCAGAATGCATAAAATTAACCTAAACGTCTCCTTTTCCTATTCTGAGTCGATTCTGCATGCTTTAAGTGTGTTTGGTGGCTCAGAACCATCAAAAAACGTTGAAATATAGTTCAAATTCAATAAAAATCGACAAAAATACAGTTTCTAGCTAAAATTTGATGGTTTCGTTGCACTTTCCGAGCCCGTAGAGTATCTGATTGGCTTAAAAGTACAAGAAAACACTTCAAAAGTGACGTTTCTGAAGAATTTTAACAGTTTTCTTGTATCTACGAACGCCAGAATGCATAAAATTGACCTAAACGTCTCCTTTTCCTATTCTGAGTCGATTCTGCATGCTTTAAGTGTGTTTGGTGGCTCAGAACCATCAAAAAACGTTGAAATATAGTTCAAATTCAATAAAAATCGACAAAAATACAGTTTCTAGCTAAAATTTGATGGTTTCGTTGCACTTTCCGAGCCCGTAGGGTATCTGATTGGCTTAAAAGTACAAGAAAACACTTCAAAAGTGACGTTTCTGAAGAATTTTAACAGTTTTCTTGTATCTACGAACGCCAGAATGCATAAAATTGACCTAAACGTCTCCTTTTCCTATTCTGAGTCGATTCTGCATGCTTTAAGTGTGTTTGGTGGCTCAGAACCATCAAAAAACGTTGAAATATAGTTCAAATTCAATAAAAATCGACAAAAATACAGTTTCTAGCTAAAATTTGATGGTTTCGTTGCACTTTCCGAGCCCGTAGGGTATCTGATTGGCTTAAAAGTACAAGAAAACACTTCAAAAGTGACGTTTCTGAAGAATTTTAACAGTTTTCTTGTATCTACGAACGCCAGAATGCATAAAATTGACCTAAACGTCTCCTTTTCCTATTCTGAGTCGATTCTGCATGCTTTAAGTGTGTTTGGTGGCTCAGAACCATCAAAAAACGTTGAAATATAGTTCAAATTCAATAAAAATCGACAAAAATACAGTTTCTAGCTAAAATTTGATGGTTTCGTTGCACTTTCCGAGCCCGTAGGGTATCTGATTGGCTTAAAAGTACAAGAAAACACTTCAAAAGTGACGTTTCTGAAGAATTTTAACAGTTTTCTTGTATCTACGAACGCCAGAATGCATAAAATTGACCTAAACGTCTCCTTTTCCTATTCTGAGTCGATTCTGCATGCTTTAAGTGTGTTTGGTGGCTCAGAACCATCAAAAAACGTTGAAATATAGTTCAAATTCAATAAAAATCGACAAAAATACAGTTTCTAGCTAAAATTTGATGGTTTCGTTGCACTTTCCGAGCCCGTAGGGTATCTGATTGGCTTAAAAGTACAAGAAAACACTTCAAAAGTGACATTTCTGAAGAATTTTAACAGTTTTCTTGTATCTACGAACGCCAGAATGCATAAAATTGACCTAAGCGTCTCCTTTTCCTATTCTGAGTCGATTCTGCATGCTTTAAGTGTGTTTGGTGGCTCAGAACCATCAAAAAACGTTGAAATATAGTTCAAATTCAATAAAAATCGACAAAAATACAGTTTCTAGCTAAAATTTGATGGTTTCGTTGCACTTTCCGAGCCCGTAGGGTATCTGATTGGCTTAAAAGTACAAGAAAACACTTCAAAAGTGACGTTTCTGAAGAATTTTAACAGTTTTCTTGTATCTACGAACGCCAGAATGCATAAAATTGACCTAAACGTCTCCTTTTCCTATTCTGAGTCGATTCTGCATGCTTTAAGTGTGTTTGGTGGCTCAGAACCATCAAAAAACGTTGAAATATAGTTCAAATTCAATAAAAATCGACAAAAATACAGTTTCTAGCTAAAATTTGATGGTTTCGTTGCACTTTCCGAGCCCGTAGGGTATCTGATTGGCTTAAAAGTACAAGAAAACACTTCAAAAGTGACGTTTCTGAAGAATTTTAACAGTTTTCTTGTATCTACGAACGCCAGAATGCATAAAATTGACCTAAACGTCTCCTTTTCCTATTCTGAGTCGATTCTGCATGCTTTAAGTGTGTTTGGTGGCTCAGAACCATCAAAAAACGTTGAAATATAGTTCAAATTCAATAAAAATCGACAAAAATACAGTTTCTAGCTAAAATTTGATGGTTTCGTTGCACTTTCCGAGCCCGTAGAGTATCTGATTGGCTTAAAAGTACAAGAAAACACTTCAAAAGTGACGTTTCTGAAGAATTTTAACAGTTTTCTTGTATCTACGAACGCCAGAATGCATAAAATTGACCTAAACGTCTCCTTTTCCTATTCTGAGTCGATTCTGCATGCTTTAAGTGTGTTTGGTGGCTCAGAACCATCAAAAAACGTTGAAATATAGTTCAAATTCAATAAAAATCGACAAAAATACAGTTTCTAGCTAAAATTTGATGGTTTCGTTGCACTTTCCGAGCCCGTAGGGTATCTGATTGGCTTAAAAGTACAAGAAAACACTTCAAAAGTGACGTTTCTGAAGAACTTTAACAGTTTTTTTGTATCTACGAACGCCAGAATGCATAAAAATTGACCTAAACGTCTCCTTTTCCTATTCTGAGTCGATTCTGCATGCTTTAAGTGTGTTTGGTGGCTCAGAACCATCAAAAAACGTTGAAATATAGTTCAAATTCAATAAAAATCGACAAAAATACAGTTTCTAGCTAAAATTTGATGGTTTCGGTGCACTTTCCGAGCCCGTAGGGTATCTGATTGGCTTAAAAGTACAAGAAAACACTTCAAAAGTGACGTTTCTGAAGAATTTTAACAGTTTTCTTGTATCTACGAACGCCAGAATGCATAAAATTGACCTAAACGTCACCTTTTCCTATTCTGAGTCGATTCTGCATGCTTTAAGTGTGTTTGGTGGCTCAGAACCATCAAAAAACGTTGAAATATAGTTCAAATTCAATAAAAATCGACAAAAATACAGTTTCTAGCTAAAATTTGATGGTTTCGTTGCACTTTCCGAGCCCGTAGGGTATCTGATTGGCTTAAAAGTACAAGAAAACACTTCAAAAGTGACGTTTCTGAAGAATTTTAACAGTTTTCTTGTATCTACGAACGCCAGAATGCATAAAATTGACCTAAACGTCTCCTTTTCCTATTCTGAGTCGATTCTGCATGCTTTAAGTGTGTTTGGTGGCTCAGAACCATCAAAAAACGTTGAAATATAGTTCAAATTCAATAAAAATCGACAAAAATACAGTTTCTAGCTAAAATTTGATGGTTTCGTTGCACTTTCCGAGCCCGTAGGGTATCTGATTGGCTTAAAAGTACAAGAAAACACTTCAAAAGTGACGTTTCTGAAGAATTTTGACAGTTTTCTTGTATCTACGAACGCCAGAATGCATAAAATTGACCTAAACGTCTCCTTTTCCTATTCTGAGTCGATTCTGCATGCTTTAAGTGTGTTTGGTGGCTCAGAACCATCAAAAAACGTTGAAATATAGTTCAAATTCAATAAAAATCGACAAAAATACAGTTTCTAGCTAAAATTTGATGGTTTCGTTGCACTTTCCGAGCCCGTTGGGTATCTGATTGGCTTAAAAGTACAAGAAAACACTTCAAAAGTGACGTTTCTAAAGAATTTTAACAGTTTTCTTGTATCTACGAACGCCAGAATGCATAAAATTGACCTAAACGTCTCCTTTTCCTATTCTGAGTCGATTCTGCATGCTTTAAGTGTGTTTGGTGGCTCAGAACCATCAAAAAACGTTGAAATATAGTTCAAATTCAATAAAAATCGACAAAAATACAGTTTCTAGCTAAAATTTGATGGTTTCGTTGCACTTTCCGAGCCCGTTGGGTATCTGATTGGCTTAAAAGTACAAGAAAACACTTCAAAAGTGACGTTTCTGAAGAATTTTAACAGTTTTCTTGTATCTACGAACGCCAGAATGCATAAAATTGACCTAAACGTCTCCTTTTCCTATTCTGAGTCGATTCTGCATGCTTTAAGTGTGTTTGGTGGCTCAGAACCATCAAAAAACGTTGAAATATAGTTCAAATTCAATAAAAATCGACAAAAATACAGTTTCTAGCTAAAATTTGATGGTTTCGTTGCACTTTCCGAGCCCGTAGGTTATCTGATTGGCTTAAAAGTACAAGAAAACACTTCAAAAGTGACGTTTCTGAAGAATTTTAACAGTTTTCTTGTATCTACGAACGCCAGAATGCATAAAATTGACCTAAACATCTCCTTTTCCTATTCTGAGTCGATTCTGCATGCTTTAAGTGTGTTTGGTGGCTCAGAACCATCAAAAAACGTTGAAATATAGTTCAAATTCAATAAAAATCGACAAAAATACAGTTTCTAGCTAAAATTTGATGGTTTCGTTGCACTTTCCGAGCCCGTAGGGTATCTGATTGGCTTAAAAGTACAAGAAAACACTTCAAAAGTGACGTTTCTGAAGAATTTTAACAGTTTTCTTGTATCTACGAACGCCAGAATGCATAAAATTGACCTAAACGTCTCCTTTTCCTATTCTGAGTCGATTCAGCATGCTTTAAGTGTGTTTGGTGGCTCAGAACCATCAAAAAACGTTGAAATATAGTTCAAATTCAATAAAAATCGACAAAAATACAGTTTCTAACTAAAATTTGATGGTTTCGTTGCACTTTCCGAGCCCGTAGGGTATCTGATTGGCTTAAAAGTACAAGAAAACACTTCAAAAGTGACGTTTCTGAAGAATTTTAACAGTTTTCTTGGATCTACGAACGCCAGAATGCATAAAATTGACCTAAACGTCTCCTTTTCCTATTCTGAGTCGATTCTGCATGCTTTAAGTGTGTTTGGTGGCTCAGAATCATCAAAAAACGTTGAAATATAGTTCAAATTCAATAAAAATCGACAAAAATACAGTTTCTAGCTAAAATTTTATGGTTTCGTTGCACTTTCCGAGCCTGTAGGGTATCTGATTGGCTTAAAAGTACAAGAAAACACTTCAAAAGTGACGTTTCTGAAGAATTTTAACAGTTTTCTTGTATCTACGAACGCCAGAATGCATAAAATTGACCTAAACGTCTCCTTTTCCTATTCTGAGTCGATTCTGCATGCTTTAAGTGTGTTTGGTGACTCAGAACCATCAAAAAACGTTGAAATATAGTTCAAATTCAATAAAAATCGACAAAAATACAGTTTCTAGCTAAAATTTGATGGTTTCGTTGCACTTTCCGAGCCCGTAGGGTATCTGATTGGCTTAAAAGTACAAGAAAACACTTCAAAAGTGACGTTTCTGAAGAATTTTAACAGTTTTCTTGTATCTACGAACGCCAGAATGCATAAAATTGACCTAAACGTCTCCTTTTCCTATTCTGAGTCGATTCTGCATGCTTTAAGTGTGTTTGGTGGCTCAGAACCATCAAAAAACGTTGAAATATAGTTCAAATTCAATAAAAATCGACAAAAATACAGTTTCTAGCTAAAATTTGATGGTTTCGTTGCACTTTCCGAGCCCGTAGGGCATCTGATTGGCTTAAAAGTACAAGAAAACACTTCAAAAGTGACGTTTCTGAAGAATTTTAACAGTTTTCTTGTATCTACGAACGCCAGAATGCATAAAATTGACCTAAACGTCTCCTTTTCCTATTCTGAGTCGATTCTACATGCTTTAAGTGTGTTTGGTGGCTCAGAACCATCAAAAAACGTTGAAATATAGTTCAAATTCAATAAAAATCGACAAAAATACAGTTTCTAGCTAAAATTTGATGGTTTCGTTGCACTTTCCGAGCCCGTAGGGTATCTGATTGGCTTAAAAGTACAAGAAAACACTTCAAAAGTGACGTTTCTGAAGAATTTTAACAGTTTTCTTGTATCTACGAATGCCAGAATGCATAAAATTGACCTAAACGTCTCCTTTTCCTATTCTGAGTCGATTCTGCATGCTTTAAGTGTGTTTGGTGGCTCAGAACCATCAAAAAACGTTGAAATATAGTTCAAATTCAATAAAAATCGACAAAAATACAGTTTCTAGCTAAAATTTGATGGTTTCGTTGCACTTTCCGAGCCCGTAGGGTATCTGATTGGCTTAAAAGTACAAGAAAACACTTCAAAAGTGACGTTTCTGAAGAATTTTAACAGTTTTCTTGTATCTACGAACGCCAGAATGCATAAAATTGACCTAAACGTCTCCTTTTCCTATTCTGAGTCGATTCTGCATGCTTTAAGTGTGTTTGGTGGCTCAGAACCATCAAAAAACGTTGAAATATAGTTCAAATTCAATAAAAATCGACAAAAATACAGTTTCTAGCTAAAATTTGATGGTTTCGTTGCACTTTCCGAGCCCGTAGGGTATCTGATTGGCTTAAAAGTACAAGAAAACACTTCAAAAGTGACGTTTCTGAAGAATTTTAACAGTTTTCTTGTATCTACGAACGCCAGAATGCATAAAATTGACCTAAACGTCTCCTTTTCCTATTCTGAGTCGATTCTGCATGCTTTAAGTGTGTTTGGTGGCTCAGAACCATCAAAAAACGTTGAAATATAGTTCAAATTCAATAAAAATCGACAAAAATACAGTTTCTATCTAAAATTTGATGGTTTCGTTGCACTTTCCGAGCCCGTAGGGTATCTGATTGGCTTAAAAGTACAAGAAAACACTTCAGAAGTGACGTTTCTGAAGAATTTTAACAGTTTTCTTGTATCTACGAACGCCAGAATGCATAAAATTGACCTAAACGTCTCCTTTTCCTATTCTGAGTCGATTCTGCATGCTTTAAGTGTGTTTGGTGGCTCAGAACCATCAAAAAACGTTGAAATATAGTTCAAATTCAATAAAAATCGACAAAAATACAGTTTCTAGCTAAAATTTGATGGTTTCGTTGCACTTTCCGAGCCCGTAGGGTATCTGATTGGCTTAAAAGTACAAGAAAACACTTCAAAAGTGACGTTTCTGAAGAATTTTAACAGTTTTCTTGTATCTACGAACGCCAGAATGCATAAAATTGACCTAAACGTCTCCTTTTCCTATTCTGAGTCGATTCTGCATGCTTTAAGTGTGTTTGGTGGCTCAGAACCATCAAAAATCGTTGAAATATAGTTCAAATTCAATAAAAATCGACAAAAATACAGTTTCTAGCTAAAATTTGATAATTTCGTTGCACTTTCCGAGCCCGTTGGGTATCTGATTGGCTTAAAAGTACAAGAAAACACTTCAAAAGTGACGTTTCTGAAGAATTTTAACAGTTTTCTTGTATCTACGAACGCCAGAATGCATAAAATTGACCTAAACGTCTCCTTTTCCTATTCTGAGTCGATTCTGCATGCTTTAAGTGTGTTTGGTGGCTCAGAACCATCAAAAAACGTTGAAATATAGTTCAAATTCAATTAAAATCGACAAAAATACAGTTTCTAGCTAAAATTTGATGGTTTCGTTGCACTTTCCGAGCCCGTAGGGTATCTGATTGGCTTAAAAGTACAAGAAAACATTTCAAAAGTGACGTTTCTGTAGAATTTTAACAGTTTTCTTGTATCTACGAACGCCAGAATGCATAAAATTGACCTAAACGTCTCCTTTTCCTATTCTGAGTCGATTCTGCATGCTTTAAGTGTGTTTGGTGGCTCAGAACCATCAAAAAACGTTGAAATATAATAATAATAATAATAATAATACATTTATTGAATCCAAAAAAAAAAAGATCCAAAAGGAACAAAAACAGTTTAAAACTGATATAATTTTGCCCTACCAAGTAATCTAAATAATTTGTTTTTACAATACAAATATATAAAGAATCCATTAAAATTATTTACATACATTAATATAGTTTCAAGTCAACAAGTTGGGTTGCGACACCTGCCACCAGATCTTCACAGATATGCTTCTTTACTGTGTGGATACTCCCACGGTCTCGGTACCTTATCAAAATCTTGTTAGTAATAAGTGAGGCTAGGTAAGCAAACGAAGATTTAAAGCTGGACAATCGGTGTTCAGGCACATCAGCCATAAAGTCTATTGACCTAAGATATCTGTTGTGGATCATCGATCGCATAATGATTTTCTGTCGAAGATATGCTGGACGAGAGGTATTTAAGACTTTCAGAACAAACATACTGAAATGGACAAAGCGTCGTTCAGTTGTAGTGAGCCAATTTAGGTGTCTTATAAATGGTGTGATGTGTGAGAACCTAGGCACGTGGACAACAAATCTTGTGCAATAATTTTGTACCTTCTGCAAACGATATTTCTGCGCCATAGAAAGGCAAGGGCCATAGACAACGTCAGCATAATTTAAGTGGGATAATACTAGTGCATCAGACAAGAGTTTTTTAGTATTCGTGTTTAGAAAACTTCTAAGAAAGGAGATTTGTTTCAAGGAGACAAAAGTTTTTCTGCAAATGAAGTCAACATGATCAACAAATTTTAGTTGCTGATCAAGGATGACACCCAGACTTTTTACAGACATTTGCGGTTTGAGCACGTTATCACCTATTACTACAGAGACAAGATCTCTGGACTGGTTCAACTTGGCAACAGTACCAAAAACTATAGTTTCGCATTTCGCAAAATTTAATCCCAGGCAATTTTCTTGACACCACAGATGGATATTTTTCAAATCCAGGTTGATAAGGTTGGACGACATAAAAGCAGAATCAGGAGGAAAAGTGTAATAAATTTGTATATCATCCGCATACATATGAATAGAACAGGATTTTACTTCTTCTGGTAAGTCTGCAGTGTAAACGGAAAAAAGAAAGGGCCCCAGTATTGAGCCTTGAGGAACGCCAGAGAACAGATCAAGAGAAGAAGAGAAATTATTTTCATAATGAACAATTTGGGAACGATTGTGCAAATAGTTTTGCATCCACACCATGGATTGCCCTGCAACACCATAGTACGCCAGTTTAACTGAAAGTAGATCTATGTCCAAACTGTCGAAAGCTTTTGACATATCTAAAAGTGTAAGAGATGTAATGTGACCATTATCAAAACCATTTAAAATATCATCTGTTAGAGAAGCCAGAAGAGTAGATGTACTATAATTTTTTCGAAACCCTGATTGAACATTAGGTATAATGCCCAACTCATTGAAATGCTCCTTCATTTGTTCCAAGAAAACCGATTCAGCAACTTTAAGGGTATTACACAGTAGACTGATGGGTCTCAAATCATTTAAGGATTTGGGGTCAGATTTTTTAGGAATTGGGGTGACAACAGAAAGATGCCACAATTTAGGAACAATTCCTTGTTCGAACGAGAAATTGATAATATGCGTTAATGGACGCAGAATCCAGTCTAAACTAATTTGTAGCATCTTCCCTGATATTTCATCAATTCCGGCCACATTTGGTTTTAGTTTATTAATTACTTGACTAATGGTTTGTTCATCAACTGGCTTGTACGTAAAATGTTGAGACGAAAATGAACCAGACAAAAAAGAAGCTTTATAGTTAGGGTCAGGAGTTAGGTTATTAGGAACAATTGAAAGAAAATGTTTATTAATTACCTCTACATCAGTTAAGTCAGAGGGAAGTTTACTGTTTGATCCAACAATACCCAAAGATTTTATTTCCCGCCACATATTTTTATTATTATTCCCATACTTATTGAATTTGTAATGGAAATATGCCTTCTTTTCATTGAGTAATGCAGTATTATAATAGTTTCTCAGCTGACAGAAATATTTTTTGTGAGTTAAATTTCTGGTATTTTTGTAGCGAAGCCATGCTTTACACTTTAGTTTTCGGATTAAGTCAAGTATTTCAGTGAACCAAGGTTGTTTTCTATTGGAAATTTTTACTGTTTGCAGCGGAGCATGTGTATTAAAAAGAAAAAGAATTGATTCATTTAACCATTCGATTTTTGAGTCAACATCAGGTAACGTGTATACGTAATTCCAGTCAATAGTGGATGCATCTCTATTAAAGAATTCAAGGTTGAAATTTTTGAAAGAGCGACTGATTCTAGAATAAGGTTTTTGCTTTTCCATATATAAATTGAGTTGGCAAGTAACAGCGTTGTGATCCGCAATACAAAAATCAGATACTCCTGAGTTTAACACAGGGATATATTTACTAACAAATATAGGTTCTAGCAGGGTTTCGCTATGAATGGTTACTCTTGTTGGAGAATTAATTAATTGAACGCATCCGTAAATGGTCGTTGTGTGAAGTAAAAATTTACTGGCAGTAGTTGAAGTCAACAAATCAATGTTAAAGTCACCCAGTAATAAGTAGTGAGAAAGATTATTGATGCCGAAAAAATTAAAAACATCTTCTAACACCGAGAAACATGAGTAATTTATATAAAATATAGTTCAAATTCAATAAAAATCGACAAAAATACAGTTTCTAGCTAAAATTTGATGGTTTCGTTGCACTTTCCGAGCCCGTAGGGTATCTGATTGGCTTAAAAGTACAAGAAAACACTTCAAAAGTGACGTTTCTGAAGAATTTTAACAGTTTTCTTGTATCTACGAACGCCAGAATGCATAAAATTGACCTAAACGTCTCCTTTTCCTATTCTGAGTCGATTCTGCATGCTTTAAGTGTGTTTGGTGGCTCAGAACCATCAAAAAACGTTGAAATATAGTTCAAATTCAATAAAAATCGACAAAAATACAGTTTCTAGCTAAAATTTGATGGTTTCGTTGCACTTTCCGAGCCCGTAGGGTATCTGATTGGCTTAAAAGTACAAGAAAACACTTCAAAAGTGACGTTTCTGAAGAATTTTAACAGTTTTCTTGTATCTACGAACGCCAGAATGCATAAAATTGACCTAAACGTCTCCTTTTCCTATTCTGAGTCGATTCTGCATGCTTTAAGTGTGTTTGGTGGCTCAGAACCATCAAAAAACGTTGAAATATAGTTCAAATTCAATAAAAATCGACAAAAATACAGTTTCTAGCTAAAATTTGATGGTTTCGTTGCACTTTCCGAGCCCGTAGGGTATCTGATTGGCTTAAAAGTACAAGAAAACACTTCAAAAGTGACGTTTCTGAAGAATTTTAACAGTTTTCTTGTATCTACGAACGCCAGAATGCATAAAATTGACCTAAACGTCTCCTTTTCCTATTCTGAGTCGATTCTGCATGCTTTAAGTGTGTTTGGTGGCTCAGAACCATCAAAAAACGTTGAAATATAGTTCAAATTCAATAAAAATCGACAAAAATACAGTTTCTAGCTAAAATTTGATGGTTTCGTTGCACTTTCCGAGCCCGTAGGGTATCTGATTGGCTTAAAAGTACAAGAAAACACTTCAAAAGTGACGTTTCTGAAGAATTTTAACAGTTTTCTTGTATCTACGAACGCCAGAATGCATAAAATTGACCTAAACGTCTCCTTTTCCTATTCTGAGTCGATTCTGCATGCTTTAAGTGTGTTTGGTGACTCAGAACCATCAAAAAACGTTGAAATATAGTTCAAATTCAATAAAAATCGACAAAAATACAGTTTCTAGCTAAAATTTGATGGTTTCGTTGCACTTTCCGAGCCCGTAGGGTATCTGATTGGCTTAAAAGTACAAGAAAACACTTCAAAACTGACGTTTCTGAAGAATTTTAACAGTTTTCTTGTATCTACGAACGCCAGAATGCATAAAATTGACCTAAACGTCTCCTTTTCCTATTCTGAGTAGATTCTGCATGCTTTAAGTGTGTTTGGTGGCTCAGAACCATCAAAAAACGTTGAAATATAGTTCAAATTCAATAAAAATCGACAAAAATACAGTTTCTAGCTAAAATTTGATGGTTTCGTTGCACTTTCCGAGCCCGTAGGGTATCTGATTGGCTTAAAAGTACAAGAAAACACTTCAAAAGTGACGTTTCTGAAGAATTTTAACAGTTTTCTTGTATCTACGAACGCCAGAATGCATAAAATTGACCTAAACGTCTCCTTTTCCTATTCTGAGTCGATTCTGCATGCTTTAAGTGTGTTTGGTGGCTCAGAACCATCAAAAAACGTTGAAATATAGTTCAAATTCAATAAAAATCGACAAAAATACAGTTTCTAGCTAAAATTTGATGGTTTCGTTGCACTTTCCGAGCCCGTAGGGTATCTGATTGGCTTAAAAGTACAAGAAAACACTTCAAAAGTGACGTTTCTGAAGAATTTTAACAGTTTTCTTGTATCTACGAACGCCAGAATGCATAAAATTGACCTAAACGTCTCCTTTTCCTATTCTGAGTAGATTCTGCATGCTTTAAGTGTGTTTGGTGGCTCAGAACCATCAAAAAACGTTGAAATATAGTTCAAATTCAATAAAAATCGACAAAAATACAGTTTCTAGCTAAAATTTGATGGTTTCGTTGCACTTTCCGAGCCCGTAGGGTATCTGATTGGCTTAAAAGCACAAGAAAACACTTCAAAAGTGACGTTTCTGAAGAATTTTAACAGTTTTCTTGTATCTACGAACGCCAGAATGCATAAAATTGACCTAAACGTCTCCTTTTCCTATTCTGAGTAGATTCTGCATGCTTTAAGTGTGTTTGGTGGCTCAGAACCATCAAAAAACGTTGAAATATAGTTCAAATTCAATAAAAATCGACAAAAATACAGTTTCTAGCTAAAATTTGATGGTTTCGTTGCACTTTCCGAGCCCGTAGGGTATCTGATTGGCTTAAAAGTACAAGAAAACACTTCAAAAGTGACGTTTCTGAAGAATTTTAACAGTTTTCTTGTATCTACGAACGCCAGAATGCATAAAATTGACCTAAACGTCTCCTTTTCCTATTCTGAGTCGATTCTGCATGCTTTAAGTGTGTTTGGTGGCTCAGAACCATCAAAAAACGTTGAAATATAGTTCAAATTCAATAAAAATCGACAAAAATACAGTTTCTAGCTAAAATTTTATGGTTTCGTTGCACTTTCCGAGCCCGTAGGGTATCTGATTGGCTTAAAAGTACAAGAAAACACTTCAAAACTGACGTTTCTGAAGAATTTTAACAGTTTTCTTGTATCTACGAACGCCAGAATGCATAAAATTGACCTAAACGTCTCCTTTTCCTATTCTGAGTAGATTCTGCATGCTTTAAGTGTGTTTGGTGGCTCAGAACCATCAAAAAACGTTGAAATATAGTTCAAATTCAATAAAAATCGACAAAAATACAGTTTCTAGCTAAAATTTGATGGTTTCGTTGCACTTTCCGAGCCCGTAGGGTATCTGATTGGCTTAAAAGTACAAGAAAACACTTCAAAAGTGACGTTTCTGGAGAATTTTAACAGTTTTCTTGTATCTACGAACGCCAGAATGCATAAAATTGACCTAAACGTCTCCTTTTCCTATTCTGAGTCGATTCTGCATGCTTTAAGTGTGTTTGGTGGCTCAGAACCATCAAAAAACGTTGAAATATAGTTCAAATTCAATAAAAATCGACAAAAATACAGTTTCTAGCTAAAATTTGATGGTTTCGTTGCACTTTCCGAGCCCGTAGGGTATCTGATTGGCTTAAAAGTACAAGAAAACACTTCAAAAGTGACGTTTCTGAAGAATTTTAACAGTTTTCTTGTATCTACGAACGCCAGAATGCATAAAATTGACCTAAACGTCTCCTTTTCCTATTCTGAGTAGATTCTGCATGCTTTAAGTGTGTTTGGTGGCTCAGAACCATCAAAAAACGTTGAAATATAGTTCAAATTCAATAAAAATCGACAAAAATACAGTTTCTAGCTAAAATTTGATGGTTTCGTTGCACTTTCCGAGCCCGTAGGGTATCTGATTGGCTTAAAAGCACAAGAAAACACTTCAAAAGTGACGTTTCTGAAGAATTTTAACAGTTTTCTTGTATCTACGAACGCCAGAATGCATAAAATTGACCTAAACGTCTCCTTTTCCTATTCTGAGTAGATTCTGCATGCTTTAAGTGTGTTTGGTGGCTCAGAACCATCAAAAAACTTTGAAATATAGTTCAAATTCAATAAAAATCGACAAAAATACAGTTTCTAGCTAAAATTTGATGGTTTCGTTGCACTTTCCGAGCCCGTAGGGTATCTGATTGGCTTAAAAGTACAAAAAAACACTTCAAAAGTGACGTTTCTGAAGAATTTTAACAGTTTTCTTGTATCTACGAACGCCAGAATGCATAAAATTGACCTAAACGTCTCCTTTTCCTATTCTGAGTCGATTCTGCATGCTTTAAGTGTGTTTGGTGGCTCAGAACCATCAAAAAACGTTGAAATATAGTTCAAATTCAATAAAAATCGACAAAAATACAGTTTCTAGCTAAAATTTGATGGTTTCGTTGCACTTTCCGAGCCCGTAGGGTATCTGATTGGCTTAAAAGTACAAGAAAACACTTCAAAAGTGACGTTTCTGAAGAATTTTAACAGTTTTCTTGTATCTACGAACGCCAGAATGCATAAAATTGACCTAAACGTCTCCTTTTCCTATTCTGAGTCGATTCTGCATGCTTTAAGTGTGTTTGGTGGCTCAGAACCATCAAAAAACGTTGAAATATAGTTCAAATTCAATAAAAATCGACAAAAATACAGTTTCTAGCTAAAATTTGATGGTTTCGTTGCACTTTCCGAGCCCGTAGGGTATCTGATTGTCTTAAAAGTACAAGAAAACACTTCAAAAGTGACGTTTCTGAAGAATTTTAACAGTTTTCTTGTATCTACGAACGCCAGAGTGCATAAAATTGACCTAAACTTCTCCTTTTCCTATTCTGAGTCGATTCTGCATGCTTTAAGTGTGTTTGGTGGCTCAGAACCATCAAAAAACGTTGAAATATAGTTCAAATTCAATAAAAATCGACAAAAATACAGTTTCTAGCTAAAATTTGATGGTTTCGTTGCACTTTCCGAGCCCGTAGGGTATCTGATTGGCTTAAAAGTACAAGAAAACTCTTCAAAAGTGACGTTTCTGAAGAATTTTAACAGTTTTCTTGTATCTACGAACGCCAGAATGCATAAAATTGACCTAAACGTCTCCTTTTCCTATTCTGAGTCGATTCTGCATGCTTTAAGTGTGTTTGGTGGCTCAGAACCATCAAAAAACGTTGAAATATAGTTCAAATTCAATAAAAATCGACAAAAATACAGTTTCTAGCTAAAATTTGATGGTTTCGTTGCACTTTCCGAGCCCGTAGGGTATCTGATTAGCTTAAAAGTACAAGAAAACACTTCAAAAGTGACGTTTCTGAAGAATTTTAACAGTTTTCTTGTATCTACGAACGCCAGAATGCATAAACTTGACCTAAACGTCTCCTTTTCCTATTCTGAGTCGATTCTGCATGCTTTAAGTGTGTTTGGTGGCTCAGAACCATCAAAAAACGTTGAAATATAGTTCAAATTCAATAAAAATCGACAAAAATACAGTTTCTAGCTAAAATTTGATGGTTTCGTTGCACTTTCCGAGCCCGTAGGGTATCTGATTGGCTTAAAAGTACAAGAAAACACTTCAAAAGTGACGTTTCTGAAGAATTTTAACAGTTTTCTTGTATCTACGAACGCCAGAATGCATAAAATTGACCTAAACGTCTCCTTTTCCTATTCTGAGTCGATTCTGCATGCTTTAAGTGTGTTTGGTGGCTCAGAACCATCAAAAAACTTTGAAATATAGTTCAAATTCAATAAAAATCGACAAAAATACAGTTTCTAGCTAAAATTTGATGGTTTCGTTGCACTTTCCGAGCCCGTAGGGTATCTGATTGGCTTAAAAGTACAAGAAAACACTTCAAAAGTGACGTTTCTGAAGAATTTTAACAGTTTTCTTGTATCTACGAACGCCAGAATGCATAAAATTGACCTAAACGTCTCCTTTTCCTATTCTGAGTCGATTCTGCATGCTTTAAGTGTGTTTGGTGGCTCAGAACCATCAAAAAACGTTGAAATATAGTTCAAATTCAATAAAAATCGACAAAAATACAGTTTCTAGCTAAAATTTGATGGTTTCGTTGTACTTTCCGAGCCCGTAGGGTATCTGATTGGCTTAAAAGTACAAGAAAACACTTCAAAAGTGACGTTTCTGAAGAATTTTAACAGTTTTCTTGTATCTACGAACGCCAGAATGCATAAAATTGACCTAAACGTCTCCTTTTCCTATTCTGAGTCGATTCTGCATGCTTTAAGTGTGTTTGGTGGCTCAGAACCATCAAAAAACGTTGAAATATAGTTCAAATTCAATAAAAATCGACAAAAATACAGTTTCTAGCTAAAATTTGATGGTTTCGTTGCACTTTCCGAGCCCGTAGGGTATCTGATTGGCTTAAAAGTACAAGAAAACACTTCAAAAGTGACGTTTCTGAAGAATTTTAACAGTTTTCTTGTATCTACGAACGCCAGAATGCATAAAATTTACCTAAACGTCTCCTTTTCCTATTCTGAGTCGATTCTGCATGCTTTAAGTGTGTTTGGTGGCTCAGAACCATCAAAAAACGTTGAAATATAGTTCAAATTCAATAAAAATCGACAAAAA
Organism: Zophobas morio; assembly: GCF_036711695.1. Lineage (NCBI taxonomy): Eukaryota > Metazoa > Arthropoda > Insecta > Coleoptera > Tenebrionidae > Zophobas > Zophobas morio. The sequence goes on along the minus strand of NW_026972964.1, from coordinate 3,915 downwards.
TACAGTTTCTAGCTAAAATTTGATGGTTTCGTTGCACTTTCCGAGCCCGTAGGGTATCTGATTGGCTTAAAAGTACAAGAAAACACATCAAAAGTGACGTTTCTGAAGAATTTTAACAGTTTTCTTGTATCTACGAACGCCAGAATGCATAAAATTGACCTAAACGTCTCCTTTTCCTATTCTGAGTCGATTCTGCATGCTTTAAGTGTGTTTGGTGGCTCAGAACCATCAAAAAACGTTGAAATATAGTTCAAATTCAATAAAAATCGACAAAAATACAGTTTCTAGCTAAAATTTGATGGTTTCGTTGCACTTTCCGAGCCCGTAGGGTATCTGATTGGCTTAAAAGTTCAAGAAAACACTTCAAAAGTGACGTTTCTGAAGAATTTTAACAGTTTTCTTGTATCTACGAACGCCAGAATGCATAAAATTGACCTAAACGTCTCCTTTTCCTATTCTGAGTCGATTCTGCATGCTTTAAGTGTGTTTGGTGGCTCAGAACCATCAAAAAACGTTGAAATATAGTTCAAATTCAATAAAAATCGACAAAAATACAGTTTCTAGCTAAAATTTGATGGTTTCGTTGCACTTTCCGAGCCCGTAGGGTATCTGATTAGCTTAAAAGTACAAGAAAACACTTCAAAAGTGACGTTTCTGAAGAATTTTAACAGTTTTCTTGTATCTACGAACGCCAGAATGCATAAAATTGACCTAAACGTCTCCTTTTCCTATTCTGAGTCGATTCTGCATGCTTTAAGTGTGTTTGGTGGCTCAGAACCATCAAAAAACGTTGAAATATAGTTCAAATTCAATAAAAATCGACAAAAATACAGTTTCTAGCTGAAATTTGATGGTTTCGTTGCACTTTCCGAGCCCGTAGGGTATCTGATTGGCTTAAAAGTACAAGAAAACACATCAAAAGTGACGTTTCTGAAGAATTTTAACAGTTTTCTTGTATCTACGAACGCCAGAATGCATAAAATTGACCTAAACGTCTCCTTTTCCTATTCTGAGTCGATTCTGCATGCTTTAAGTGTGTTTGGTGGCTCAGAACCATCAAAAAACTTTGAAATATAGTTCAAATTCAATAAAAATCGACAAAAATACAGTTTCTAGCTAAAATTTGATGGTTTCGTTGCACTTTCCGAGCTCGTAGGGTATCTGATTGGCTTAAAAGTACAAGAAAACACTTCAAAAGTGACGTTTCTGAAGAATTTTAACAGTTTTCTTGTATCTACGAACGCCAGAATGCATAAAATTGACCTAAACGTCTCCTTTTCCTATTCTGAGTCGATTCTGCATGCTTTAAGTGTGTTTGGTGGCTCAGAACCATCAAAAAACTTTGAAATATAGTTCAAATTCAATAAAAATCGACAAAAATACAGTTTCTAGCTAAAATTTGATGGTTTCGTTGCACTTTCCGAGCCCGTAGGGTATCTGATTGGCTTAAAAGTACAAGAAAACACTTCAAAAGTGACGTTTCTGAAGAATTTTAACAGTTTTCTTGTATCTACGAACGCCAGAATGCATAAAATTTACCTAAACGTCTCCTTTTCCTATTCTGAGTCGATTCTGCATGCTTTAAGTGTGTTTGGTGGCTCAGAACCATCAAAAAACGTTGAAATATAGTTCAAATTCAATAAAAATCGACAAAAATACAGTTTCTAGCTAAAATTTGATGGTTTCGTTGCACTTTCCGAGCCCGTAGGGTATCTGATTAGCTTAAAAGTACAAGAAAACACTTCAAAAGTGACGTTTCTGAAGAATTTTAACAGTTTTCTTGTATCTACGAACGCCAGAATGCATAAAATTGACCTAAACGTCTCCTTTTCCTATTCTGAGTCGATTCTGCATGCTTTAAGTGTGTTTGGTGGCTCAGAACCATCAAAAAACGTTGAAATATAGTTCAAATTCAATAAAAATCGACAAAAATACAGTTTCTAGCTGAAATTTGATGGTTTCGTTGCACTTTCCGAGCCCGTAGGGTATCTGATTGGCTTAAAAGTACAAGAAAACACATCAAAAGTGACGTTTCTGAAGAATTTTAACAGTTTTCTTGTATCTACGAACGCCAGAATGCATAAAATTGACCTAAAGGTCTCCTTTTCCTATTCTGAGTCGATTCTGCATGCTTTAAGTGTGTTTGGTGGCTCAGAACCATCAAAAAACTTTGAAATATAGTTCAAATTCAATAAAAATCGACAAAAATACAGTTTCTAGCTAAAATTTGATGGTTTCGTTGCACTTTCCGAGCTCGTAGGGTATCTGATTGGCTTAAAAGTACAAGAAAACACTTCAAAAGTGACGTTTCTGAAGAATTTTAACAGTTTTCTTGTATCTACGAACGCCAGAATGCATAAAATTGACCTAAACGTCTCCTTTTCCTATTCTGAGTCGATTCTGCATGCTTTAAGTGTGTTTGGTGGCTCAGAACCATCAAAAAACTTTGAAATATAGTTCAAATTCAATAAAAATCGACAAAAATACAGTTTCTAGCTAAAATTTGATGGTTTCGTTGCACTTTCCGAGCCCGTAGGGTATCTGATTGGCTTAAAAGTACAAGAAAACACTTCAAAAGTGACGTTTCTGAAGAATTTTAACAGTTTTCTTGTATCTACGAACGCCAGAATGCATAAAATTTACCTAAACGTCTCCTTTTCCTATTCTGAGTCGATTCTGCATGCTTTAAGTGTGTTTGGTGGCTTAGAACCATCAAAAAACGTTGAAATATAGTTCAAATTCAATAAAAATCGACAAAAATACAGTTTCTAGCTAAAATTTGATGGTTTCGTTGCACTTTCCGAGCCCGTAGGTTATCTGATTGGCTTAAAAGTACAAGAAAACACTTCAAAAGTGACGTTTCTGAAGAATTTTAACAGTTTTCTTGTATCTACGAACGCCAGAATGCATAAAATTGACCTAAACGTCTCCTTTTCCTATTCTGAGTCGATTCTGCATGCTTTAAGTGTGTTTGGTGGCTCAGAACCATCAAAAAACGTTGAAATATAGTTCAAATTCAATAAAAATCGACAAAAATACAGTTTCTAGCTAAAATTTGATGGTTTCGTTGCACTTTCCGAGCCCGTAGGGTATCTGATTGGCTTAAAAGTACAAGAAAACACTTCAAAAGTGACGTTTCTGAAGAATTTTAACAGTTTTCTTGTATCTACGAACGCCAGAATGCATAAAATTGACCTAAACGTCTCCTTTTCCTATTCTGAGTCGATTCTGCATGCTTTAAGTGTGTTTGGTGGCTCAGAACCATCAAAAAACGTTGAAATATAGTTCAAATTCAATAAAAATCGACAAAAATACAGTTTCTAGCTAAAATTTGATGGTTTCGTTGCACTTTCCGAGCCCGTAGGGTATCTGATTGGCTTAAAAGTACAAGAAAACACTTCAAAAGTGACGTTTCTGAAGAATTTTAACAGTTTTCTTGTATCTACGAACGCCAGAATGCATAAAATTTACCTAAACGTCTCCTTTTCCTATTCTGAGTCGATTCTGCATGCTTTAAGTGTGTTTGGTGGCTCAGAACCATCAAAAAACGTTGAAATATAGTTCAAATTCAATAAAAATCGACAAAAATACAGTTTCTAGCTAAAATTTGATGGTTTCGTTGCACTTTCCGAGCCCGTAGGGTATCTGATTGGCTTAAAAGTACAAGAAAACACATCAAAAGTGACGTTTCTGAAGAATTTTAACAGTTTTCTTGTATCTACGAACGCCAGAATGCATAAAATTGACCTAAACGTCTCCTTTTCCTATTCTGAGTCGATTCTGCATGCTTTAAGTGTGTTTGGTGGCTCAGAACCATCAAAAAACGTTGAAATATAGTTCAAATTCAATAAAAATCGACAAAAATACAGTTTCTAGCTAAAATTTGATGGTTTCGTTGCACTTTCCGAGCCCGTA
>NW_026972963.1:0-68646 GCF_036711695.1 Zophobas morio | reverse complement strand
CTCAGAACCATCAAAAAACGTTGAAATATAGTTCAAATTCAATAAAAATCGACAAAAATACTGTTTCTAGCTAAAATTTGATGGTTTCGTTGCACTTTCCGAGCCCGTAGGGTATCTGATTGGCTTAACAGTACAAGAAAACACTTCAAAAGTGACGTTTCTGAAGAATTTTAACAGTTTTCTTGTATCTACGAACGCCAGAATGCATAAAATTGACCTAAACGTCTCCTTTTCCTATTCTGAGTCGATTCTGCATGCTTTAAGTGTGTTTGGTGGCTCAGAACCATCAAAAAACGTTGAAATATAGTTCAAATTCAATAAAAATCGACAAAAATACAGTTTCTAGCTAAAATTTGATGGTTTCGTTGCACTTTCCGAGCCCGTAGGGTATCTGATTGGCTTAAAAGTACAAGAAAACACTTCAAAAGTGACGTTTCTGAAGAATTTTAACAGTTTTCTTGTATCTACGAACGCCAGAATGCATAAAATTGACCTAAACGTCTCCTTTTCCTATTCTGAGTCGATTCTGCATGCTTTAAGTGTGTTTGGTGGCTCAGAACCATCAAAAAACTTTGAAATATAGTTCAAATTCAATAAAAATCGACAAAAATACAGTTTCTAGCTAAAATTTGATGGTTTCGTTGCACTTTCCGAGCCCGTAGGGTATCTGATTGGCTTAAAAGTACAAGAAAACACTTCAAAAGTGACGTTTCTGAAGAATTTTAACAGTTTTCTTGTATCTACGAACGCCAGAATGCATAAAATTGACCTAAACGTCTCCTTTTCCTATTCTGAGTCGATTCTGCATGCTTTAAGTGTGTTTGGTGGCTCAGAACCATCAAAAAACGTTGAAATATAGTTCAAATTCAATAAAAATCGACAAAAATACCGTTTCTAGCTAAAATTTGATGGTTTCGTTGCACTTTCCGAGCCCGTCGGGTATCTGATTGGCTTAAAAGTACAAGAAAACACTTCAAAAGTGACGTTTCTGAAGAATTTTAACAGTTTTCTTGTATCTACGAACGCCAGAATGCATAAAATTGACCTAAACGTCTCCTTTTCCTATTCTGAGTCGATTCTGCATGCATTAAGTGTGTTTGGTGGCTCAGAACCATCAAAAAACGTTGAAATATAGTTCAAATTCAATAAAAATCGACAAAAATACAGTTTCTAGCTAAAATTTGATAGTTTCGTTGCACTTTCCGAGCCCGTTGGGTATCTGATTGGCTTAAAAGTACAAGAAAACACTTCAAAAGTGACGTTTCTGAAGAATTTTAACAGTTTTCTTGTATCTACGAACGCCAGAATGCATAAAATTGACCTAAACGTCTCCTTTTCCTATTCTGAGTCGATTCTGCATGCTTTAAGTGTGTTTGGTGGCTCAGAACCATCAAAAAACGTTGAAATATAGTTCAAATTCAATAAAAATCGACAAAAATACAGTTTGTAGCTAAAATTTGATGGTTTCGTTGCACTTTCCGAGCCCGTAGGGTATCTGATTGGCTTAAAAGTACAAGAAAACACTTCAAAAGTGACGTTTCTGAAGAATTTTAACAGTTTTCTTGTATCTACGAACGCCAGAATGCATAATATTGACCTAAACGTCTCCTTTTCCTATTCTGAGTCGATTCTGCATGCTTTAAGTGTGTTTGTGGTGGCTCAGAACCATCAAAAAACGTTGAAATATAGTTCAAATTCAATAAAAATCGACAAAAATACAGTTTCTAGCTAAAATTTGATGGTTTCGTTGCACTTTCCGAGCCCGTAGGGTATCTGATTGGCTTAAAAGTCCAAGAAAACACTTCAAAAGTGACGTTTCTGAAGAATTTTAACAGTTTTCTTGTATCTACGAACGCCAGAATGCATAAAATTGACCTAAACTTTTCCTTTTCCTATTCTGAGTCGATTCTGCATGCTTTAAGTGTGTTTGGTGGCTCAGAACCATCAAAAAACGTTGAAATATAGTTCAAATTCAATAAAAATCGACAAAAATACAGTTTCTAGCTAAAATTTGATGGTTTCGTTGCACTTTCCGAGCCCGTAGGGTATCTGATTGGCTTAAAAGTACAAGAAAACACTTCAAAAGTGACGTTTCTGAAGAATTTTAACAGTTTTCTTGTATCTACGAACGCCAGAATGCATAAAATTGACCTAAACGTCTCCTTTTCCTATTCTGAGTCGATTCTGCATGCTTTAAGTGTGTTTGGTGGCTCAGAACCATCAAAAAACGTTGAAATATAGTTCAAATTCAATAAAAATCGACAAAAATACTGTTTCTAGCTAAAATTTGATGGTTTCGTTGCACTTTCCGAGCCCGTAGGGTATCTGATTGGCTTAACAGTACAAGAAAACACTTCAAAAGTGACGTTTCTGAAGAATTTTAACAGTTTTCTTGTATCTACGAACGCCAGAATGCATAAAATTGACCTAAACGTCTCCTTTTCCTATTCTGAGTCGATTCTGCATGCTTTAAGTGTGTTTGGTGGCTCAGAACCATCAAAAAACGTTGAAATATAGTTCAAATTCAATAAAAATCGACAAAAATACAGTTTCTAGCTAAAATTTGATGGTTTCGTTGCACTTTCCGAGCCCGTTGGGTATCTGATTGGCTTAAAAGTACAAGAAAACACTTCAAAAGTGACGTTTCTGAAGAATTTTAACAGTTTTCTTGTATCTACGAACGCCAGAATGCATAAAATTGACCTAAACGTCTCCTTTTCCTATTCTGAGTCGATTCTGCATGCTTTAAGTGTGTTTGGTGGCTCAGAACCATCAAAAAACGTTGAAATATAGTTCAAATTCAATAAAAATCGACAAAAAAACAGTTTCTAGCTAAAATTTGATGGTTTCGTTGCACTTTCCGAGCCCGTAGGTTATCTGATTGGCTTAAAAGTACAAGAAAACACTTCAAAAGTGACGTTTCTGAAGAATTTTAACAGTTTTCTTGTATCTACGAACGCCAGAATGCATAAAATTGACCTAAACGTCTCCTTTTCCTATTCTGAGTCGATTCTGCATGCTTTAAGTGTGTTTGGTGGCTCAGAACCATCAAAAAACGTTGAAATATAGTTCAAATTCAATAAAAATCGACAAAAATACAGTTTCTAGCTAAAATTTGATGGTTTCGTTGCACTTTCCGAGCCCGTAGGGTATCTGATTGGCTTAAAAGTACAAGAAAACACTTCAAAAGTGACGTTTCTGAAGAATTTTAACAGTTTTCTTGTATCTACGAACGCCAGAATGCATAAAATTGACCTAAACGTCTCCTTTTCCTATTCTGAGTCGATTCTGCATGCTTTAAGTGTGTTTGGTGGCTCAGAACCATCAAAAAACGTTGAAATATAGTTCAAATTCAATAAAAATCGACAAAAATATAGTTTCTAGCTAAAATTTGATGGTTTCGTTGCACTTTCCGAGCCCGTAGGGTATCTGATTGGCTTAAAAGTACAAGAAAACACTTCAAAAGTGACGTTTCTGAAGAATTTTAACAGTTTTCTTGTATCTACGAACGCCAGAATGCATAAAATTGACCTAAACGTCTCCTTTTCCTATTCTGAGTCGATTCTGCATGCTTTAAGTGTGTTTGGTGGCTCAGAACCATCAAAAAACGTTGAAATATAGTTCAAATTCAATAAAAATCGACAAAAATACAGTTTCTAGCTAAAATTTGATGGTTTCGTTGCACTTTCCGAGCCCGTTGGGTATCTGATTGGCTTAAAAGTACAAGAAAACACTTCAAAAGTGACGTTTCTGAAGAATTTTAACAGTTTTCTTGTATCTACGAACGCCAGAATGCATAAAATTGACCTAAACGTCTCCTTTTCCTATTCTGAGTCGATTCTGCATGCTTTAAGTGTGTTTGGTGGCTCAGAACCATCAAAAAACGTTGAAATATAGTTCAAATTCAATAAAAATCGACAAAAAAACAGTTTCTAGCTAAAATTTGATGGTTTCGTTGCACTTTCCGAGCCCGTAGGTTATCTGATTGGCTTAAAAGTACAAGAAAACACTTCAAAAGTGACGTTTCTGAAGAATTTTAACAGTTTTCTTGTATCTACGAACGCCAGAATGCATAAAATTGACCTAAACGTCTCCTTTTCCTATTCTGAGTCGATTCTGCATGCTTTAAGTGTGTTTGGTGGCTCAGAACCATCAAAAAACGTTGAAATATAGTTCAAATTCAATAAAAATCGACAAAAATACAGTTTCTAGCTAAAATTTGATGGTTTCGTTGCACTTTCCGAGCCCGTAGGGTATCTGATTGGCTTAAAAGTACAAGAAAACACTTCAAAAGTGACGTTTCTGAAGAATTTTAACAGTTTTCTTGTATCTACGAACGCCAGAATGCATAAAATTGACCTAAACGTCTCCTTTTCCTATTCTGAGTCGATTCTGCATGCTTTAAGTGTGTTTGGTGGCTCAGAACCATCAAAAAACGTTGAAATATAGTTCAAATTCAATAAAAATCGACAAAAATATAGTTTCTAGCTAAAATTTGATGGTTTCGTTGCACTTTCCGAGCCCGTAGGGTATCTGATTGGCTTAAAAGTACAAGAAAACACTTCAAAAGTGACGTTTCTGAAGAATTTTAACAGTTTTCTTGTATCTACGAACGCCAGAATGCATAAAATTGACCTAAACGTCTCCTTTTCCTATTCTGAGTCGATTCTGCATGCTTTAAGTGTGTTTGGTGGCTCAGAACCATCAAAAAACGTTGAAATATAGTTCAAATTCAATAAAAATCGACAAAAATACAGTTTGTAGCTAAAATTTGATGGTTTCGTTGCACTTTCCGAGCCCGTAGGGTATCTGATTGGCTTAAAAGTACAAGAAAACACTTCAAAAGTGACGTTTCTGAAGAATTTTAACAGTTTTCTTGTATCTACGAACGCCAGAATGCATAAAATTGACCTAAACGTCTCCTTTTCCTATTCTGAGTCGATTCTGCATGCATTAAGTGTGTTTGGTGGCTCAGAACCATCAAAAAACGTTGAAATATAGTTCAAATTCAATAAAAATCGACAAAAATACAGTTTCTAGCTAAAATTTGATGGTTTCGTTGCACTTTCCGAGCCCGTTGGGTATCTGATTGGCTTAAAAGTACAAGAAAACACTCCAAAAGTGACGTTTCTGAAGAATTTTAACAGTTTTCTTGTATCTACGAACGCCAGAATGCATAAAATTGACCTAAACGTCTCCTTTTCCTATTCTGAGTCGATTCTGCATGCTTTAAGTGTGTTTGGTGGCTCAGAACCATCAAAAAACGTTGAAATATAGTTCAAATTCAATAAAAATCGACAAAAATACAGTTTCTAGCTAAAATTTGATGGTTTCGTTGCACTTTCCGAGCCCGTAGGGTATCTGATTGGCTTAAAAGTACAAGAAAACACTTCAAAAGTGACGTTTCTGAAGAATTTTAACAGTTTTCTTGTATCTACGAACGCCAGAATGCATAAAATTGACCTAAACGTCTCCTTTTCCTATTCTGAGTCGATTCTGCATGCTTTAAGTGTGTTTGGTGGCTCAGAACCATCAAAAAACGTTGAAATATAGTTCAAATTCAATAAAAATCGACAAAAATATAGTTTCTAGCTAAAATTTGATGGTTTCGTTGCACTTTCCGAGCCCGTAGGGTATCTGATTGGCTTAAAAGTACAAGAAAACACTTCAAAAGTGACGTTTCTGAAGAATTTTAACAGTTTTCTTGTATCTACGAACGCCAGAATGCATAAAATTGACCTAAACGTCTCCTTTTCCTATTCTGAGTCGATTCTGCATGCTTTAAGTGTGTTTGGTGGCTCAGAACCATCAAAAAACGTTGAAATATAGTTCAAATTCAATAAAAATCGACAAAAATACAGTTTGTAGCTAAAATTTGATGGTTTCGTTGCACTTTCCGAGCCCGTAGGGTATCTGATTGGCTTAAAAGTACAAGAAAACACTTCAAAAGTGACGTTTCTGAAGAATTTTAACAGTTTTCTTGTATCTACGAACGCCAGAATGCATAAAATTGACCTAAACGTCTCCTTTTCCTATTCTGAGTCGATTCTGCATGCATTAAGTGTGTTTGGTGGCTCAGAACCATCAAAAAACGTTGAAATATAGTTCAAATTCAATAAAAATCGACAAAAATACAGTTTCTAGCTAAAATTTGATGGTTTCGTTGCACTTTCCGAGCCCGTTGGGTATCTGATTGGCTTAAAAGTACAAGAAAACACTCCAAAAGTGACGTTTCTGAAGAATTTTAACAGTTTTCTTGTATCTACGAACGCCAGAATGCATAAAATTGACCTAAACGTCTCCTTTTCCTATTCTGAGTCGATTCTGCATGCTTTAAGTGTGTTTGGTGGCTCAGAACCATCAAAAAACGTTGAAATATAGTTCAAATTCAATAAAAATCGACAAAAATACAGTTTGTAGCTAAAATTTGATGGTTTCGTTGCACTTTCCGAGCCCGTAGGGTATCTGATTGGCTTAAAAGTACAAGAAAACACTTCAAAAGTGACGTTTCTGAAGAATTTTAACAGTTTTCTTGTATCTACGAACGCCAGAATGCATAATATTGACCTAAACGTCTCCTTTTCCTATTCTGAGTCGATTCTGCATGCTTTAAGTGTGTTTGGTGGCTCAGAACCATCAAAAAACGTTGAAATATAGTTCAAATTCAATAAAAATCGACAAAAATACAGTTTCTAGCTAAAATTTGATGGTTTCGTTGCACTTTCCGAGCCCGTAGGGTATCTGATTGGCTTAAAAGTCCAAGAAAACACTTCAAAAGTGACGTTTCTGAAGAATTTTAACAGTTTTCTTGTATCTACGAACGCCAGAATGCATAAAATTGACCTAAACGTTTCCTTTTCCTATTCTGAGTCGATTCTGCATGCTTTAAGTGTGTTTGGTGGCTCAGAACCATCAAAAAACGTTGAAATATAGTTCAAATTCAATAAAAATCGACAAAAATACAGTTTCTAGCTAAAATTTGATGGTTTCGTTGCACTTTCCGAGCCCGTAGGGTATCTGATTGGCTTAAAAGTACAAGAAAACACTTCAAAAGTGACGTTTCTGAAGAATTTTAACAGTTTTCTTGTATCTACGAACGCCAGAATGCATAAAATTGACCTAAACGTCTCCTTTTCCTATTCTGAGTCGATTCTGCATGCTTTAAGTGTGTTTGGTGGCTCAGAACCATCAAAAAACGTTGAAATATAGTTCAAATTCAATAAAAATCGACAAAAATACTGTTTCTAGCTAAAATTTGATGGTTTCGTTGCACTTTCCGAGCCCGTAGGGTATCTGATTGGCTTAACAGTACAAGAAAACACTTCAAAAGTGACGTTTCTGAAGAATTTTAACAGTTTTCTTGTATCTACGAACGCCAGAATGCATAAAATTGACCTAAACGTCTCCTTTTCCTATTCTGAGTCGATTCTGCATGCTTTAAGTGTGTTTGGTGGCTCAGAACCATCAAAAAACGTTGAAATATAGTTCAAATTCAATAAAAATCGACAAAAATACAGTTTCTAGCTAAAATTTGATGGTTTCGTTGCACTTTCCGAGCCCGTAGGGTATCTGATTGGCTTAAAAGTACAAGAAAACACTTCAAAAGTGACGTTTCTGAAGAATTTTAACAGTTTTCTTGTATCTACGAACGCCAGAATGCATAAAATTGACCTAAACGTCTCCTTTTCCTATTCTGAGTCGATTCTGCATGCTTTAAGTGTGTTTGGTGGCTCAGAACCATCAAAAAACGTTGAAATATAGTTCAAATTCAATAAAAATCGACAAAAATACGGTTTCTAGCTAAAATTTGATGGTTTCGTTGCACTTTCCGAGCCCGTAGGGTATCTGATTGGGTTAAAAGTACAAGAAAACACTTCAAAAGTGACGTTTCTGAAGAATTTTAACAGTTTTCTTGTATCTACGAACGCCAGAATGCATAAAATTGACCTAAACGTCTCCTTTTCCTATTCTGAGTCGATTCTGCATGCTTTAAGTGTGTTTGGTGGCTCAGAACCATCAAAAAACGTTGAAATATAGTTCAAATTCAATAAAAATCGACAAAAATACAGTTTCTAGCTAAAATTTGATGGTTTCGTTGCACTTTCCGAGCCCGTTGGGTATCTGATTGGCTTAAAAGTACAAGAAAACACTTCAAAAGTGACGTTTCTGAAGAATTTTAACAGTTTTCTTGTATCTACGAACGCCAGAATGCATAAAATTGACCTAAACGTCTCCTTTTCCTATTCTGAGTCGATTCTGCATGCTTTAAGTGTGTTTGGTGGCTCAGAACCATCAAAAAACGTTGAAATATAGTTCAAATTCAATAAAAATCGACAAAAAAACAGTTTCTAGCTAAAATTTGATGGTTTCGTTGCACTTTCCGAGCCCGTAGGTTATCTGATTGGCTTAAAAGTACAAGAAAACACTTCAAAAGTGACGTTTCTGAAGAATTTTAACAGTTTTCTTGTATCTACGAACGCCAGAATGCATAAAATTGACCTAAACGTCTCCTTTTCCTATTCTGAGTCGATTCTGCATGCTTTAAGTGTGTTTGGTGGCTCAGAACCATCAAAAAACGTTGAAATATAGTTCAAATTCAATACAAATCGACAAAAATACAGTTTCTAGCTAAAATTTGATGGTTTCGTTGCACTTTCCGAGCCCGTAGGGTATCTGATTGGCTTAAAAGTACAAGAAAACACTTCAAAAGTGACGTTTCTGAAGAATTTTAACAGTTTTCTTGTATCTACGAACGCCAGAATGCATAAAATTGACCTAAACGTCTCCTTTTCCTATTCTGAGTCGATTCTGCATGCTTTAAGTGTGTTTGGTGGCTCAGAACCATCAAAAAACGTTGAAATATAGTTCAAATTCAATAAAAATCGACAAAAATACAGTTTCTAGCTAAAATTTGATGGTTTCGTTGCACTTTCCGAGCCCGTAGGGTATCTGATTGGCTTAAAAGTACAAGAAAACACTTCAAAAGTGACGTTTCTGAAGAATTTTAACAGTTTTCTTGTATCTACGAACGCCAGAATGCATAAAATTGACCTAAACGTCTCCTTTTCCTATTCTGAGTCGATTCTGCATGCTTTAAGTGTGTTTGGTGGCTCAGAACCATCAAAAAACGTTGAAATATAGTTCAAATTCAATAAAAATCGACAGAAATACAGTTTCTAGCTAAAATTTGATGGTTTCGTTGCACTTTCCGAGCCCGTAGGGTATCTGATTGGCTTAAAAGTACAAGAAAACACTTCAAAAGTGACGTTTCTGAAGAATTTTAACAGTTTTCTTGTATCTATGAACGCCAGAATGCATAAAATTGACCTAAACGTCTCCTTTTCCTATTCTGAGTCGATTCTGCATGCTTTAAGTGTGTTTGGTGGCTCAGAACCATCAAGAAACGTTGAAATATATTTCAAATTCAATAAAAATCGACAAAAATACAGTTTCTAGCTAAAATTTGATGGTTTCGTTGCACTTTCCGAGCCCGTTGGGTATCTGATTGGCTTAAAAGTACAAGAAAACACTTCAAAAGTGACGTTTCTGAAGAATTTTAACAGTTTTCTTGTATCTACGAACGCCAGAATGCATAAAATTGACCTAAACGTCTCCTTTTCCTATTCTGAGTCGATTCTGCATGCTTTAAGTGTGTTTGGTGGCTCAGAACCATCAAAAAACGTTGAAATATAGTTCAAATTCAATAAAAATCGACAGAAATACAGTTTCTAGCTAAAATTTGATGGTTTCGTTGCACTTTCCGAGCCCGTAGGGTATCTGATTGGCTTAAAAGTACAAGAAAACACTTCAAAAGTGACGTTTCTGAATAATTTTAACAGTGTTCTTGTATCTACGAACGCCAGAATGCATAAAATTGACCTAAACGTCTCCTTTTCCTATTCTGAGTCGATTCTGCATGCTTTAAGTGTGTTTGGTGGCTCAGAACCATCAAAAAACGTTGAAATGTAGTTCAAATTCAATAAAAATCGACAAAAATACAGTTTCTAGCTAAAATTTGATGGTTTCGTTGCACTTTCCGAGCCCGTAGGGTATCTGATTGGCTTAAAAGTACAAGAAAACACTTCAAAAGTGACGTTTCTGAAGAATTTTAACAGTTTTCTTGTATCTACGAACGCCAGAATGCATAAAATTGTCCTAAACGTCTCCTTTTCCTATTCCGAGTCGATTCTGCATGCTTTAAGTGTGTTTGGTGGCTCAGAACCATCAAAAAACTTTGAAATATAGTTCAAATTCAATAAAAATCGACAAAAATACAGTTTCTAGCTAAAATTTGATGGTTTCGTTGCACTTTCCGAGCCCGTTGGGTATCTGATTGGCTTAAAAGTACAAGAAAACACTTCAAAAGTGACGTTTCTGAAGAATTTTAACAGTTTTCTTGTATCTACGAACGCCAGAATGCATAAAATTGACCTAAACGTCTCCTTTTCCTATTCTGAGTCGATTCTGCATGCTTTAAGTGTGTTTGGTGGCTCAGAACCATCAAAAAACGTTGAAATATAGTTCAAATTCAATAAAAATCGACAAAAATACAGTTTCTAGCTAAAATTTGATGGTTTCGTTGCACTTTCCGAGCCCGTAGGGTATCTGATTGGCTTAAAAGTACAAGAAAACACTTCAAAAGTGACGTTTCTGAAGAATTTTAACAGTTTTCTTGTATCTACGAACGCCAGAATGCATAAAATTGACCTAAACGTCTCCTTTTCCTATTCTGAGTCGATTCTGCATGCTTTAAGTGTGTTTGGTGGCTCAGAACCATCAAAAAACGTTGAAATATAGTTCAAATTCAATAAAAATCGACAAAAATACAGTTTCTAGCTAAAATTTGATGGTTTCGTTGCACTTTCCGAGCCCGTAGGGTATCTGATTGGCTTAAAAGTACAAGAAAACACTTCAAAAGTGACGTTTCTGAAGAATTTTAACAGTTTTCTTGTATCTACGAACGCCAGAATGCATAAAATTGACCTAAACGTCTCCTTTTCCTATTCTGAGTCGATTCTGCATGCTTTAAGTGTGTTTGGTGGCTCAGAACCATCAAAAAACGTCGAAATATAGTTCAAATTCAATAAAAATCGACAAAAATACAGTTTCTAGCTAAAATTTGATGGTTTCGTTACACTTTCCGAGCCCGTAGGGTATCTAATTGGCTTAAAAGTACAAGAAAACACTTCAAAAGTGACGTTTCTGAAGAATTTTAACAGTTTTCTTGTATCTACGAACGCCAGAATGCATAAAATTGACCTAAACGTCTCCTTTTCCTATTCTGAGTCGATTCTGCATGCTTTAAGTGTGTTTGGTGGCTCAGAACCATCAAAAAACGTTGAAATATAGTTCAAATTCAATAAAAATCGACAAAAATACAGTTTCTAGCTAAAATTTGATGGTTTCGTTGCACTTTCCGAGCCCGTAGGGTATCTGATTGGCTTAAAAGTACAAGAAAACACTTCAAAAGTGACGTTTCTGAAGAATTTTAACAGTTTTCTTGTATCCTACGAACGCCAGAATGCATAAAATTGACCTAAACGTCTCCTTTTCCTATTCTGAGTCGATTCTGCATGCTTTAAGTGTGTTTGGTGGCTCAGAACCATCAAAAAACGTTGAAATATAGTTCAAATTCAATAAAAATCGACAAAAATACAGTTTCTAGCTAAAATTTGATGGTTTCGTTGCACTTTCCGAGCCCGTAGGGTATCTGATTGGCTTAAAAGTACAAGAAAACACTTCAAAAGTGACGTTTCTGAAGAATTTTAACAGTTTTCTTGTATCTACGAACGCCAGAATGCATAAAATTGACCTAAACGTCTCCTTTTCCTATTCTGAGTCGATTCTGCATGCTTTAAGTGTGTTTGGTGGCTCAGAACCATCAAAAAACGTTGAAATATAGTTCAAATTCAATAAAAATCGACAAAAATACAGTTTCTAGCTAAAATTTGATGGTTTCGTTGCACTTTCCGAGCCCGTCGGGTATCTGATTGCCTTAAAAGTACAAGAAAACACTTCAAAAGTGACGTTTCTGAAGAATTTTAATAGTTTTCTTGTATCTACGAACGCCAGAATGCATAAAATTGACCTAAACGTCTCCTTTTCCTATTCTGAGTCGATTCTGCATGCTTTAAGTGTGTTTGGTGGCTCAGAACCATCAAAAAACGTTGAAATATTGTTCAAATTCAATAAAAATCGACAAAAATACAGTTTCTAGCTAAAATTTGATGGTTTCGTTGCACTTTCCGAGCCCGTAGGGTATCTGATTGGCTTAAAAGTACAAGAAAACACTTCAAAAGTGACGTTTCTGAAGAATTTTAACAGTTTTCTTGTATCTACGAACGCCAGAATGCATAAAATTGACCTAAACGTCTCCTTTTCCTATTCTGAGTCGATTCTGCATGCTTTAAGTGTGTTTGGTGGCTCAGAACCATCAAAAAACGTTGAAATATAGTTAAAATTCAATAAAAATCGACAAAAATACAGTTTCTAGCTAAAATTTGATGGTTTCGTTGCACTTTCCGAGCCCGTAGGGTTTCTGATTGGCTTAAAAGTACAAGAAAACACTTCAAAAGTGACGTTTCTGAAGAATTTTAACAGTTTTCTTGTATCTACGCACGCCAGAATGCATAAAATTGACCTAAACGTCTCCTTTTCCTATTCTGAGTCGATTCTGCATGCTTTAAGTGTGTTTGGTGGCTCAGAACCATCAAAAAAACGTTGAAATATAGTTCAAATTCAATAAAAATCGAACAAAATACAGTTTCTAGCTAAAATTTGATGGTTTCGTTGCACTTTCCGAGCCCGTAGGGTATCTGATTGGCTTAAAAGTACAAGAAAACACTTCAAAAGTGACGTTTCTGAAGAATTTTAACAGTTTTCTTGTATCTACGAACGCCAGAATGCATAAAATTGACCTAAACGTCTCCTTTTCCTATTCTGAGTCGATTCTGCATGCTTTAAGTGTGTTTGGTGGCTCAGAATCATCAAAAAACGTTGAAATATAGTTCAAATTCAATAAAAATCGACAAAAATACAGTTTCTAGCTAAAATTTGATGGTTTCGTTGCACTTTCCGAGCCCGTAGGGTATCTGATTGGCTTAAAAGTACAAGAAAACACTTCAAAAGTGACGTTTCTGAAGAATTTTAACAGTTTTCTTGTATCTACGAACGCCAGAATGCATAAAATTGACCTAAACGTCTCCTTTTCCTATTCTGAGTCGATTCTGCATGCTTTAAGTGTGTTTGGTGGCTCAGAACCATCAAAAAACGTTGAAATATAGTTCAAATTCAATAAAAATCGACAAAAATACAGTTTCTAGCTAAAATTTGATGGTTTCGTTGCACTTTCCGAGCCCGTGGGGTATTTGATTGGCTTAAAAGTACAAGAAAACACTTCAAAAGTGACGTTTCTGAAGAATTTTAACAGTTTTCTTGTATCTACGAACGACAGAATGCATAAAACTGACCTAAACGTCTCCTTTTCCTATTCTGAGTCGATTCTGCATGCTTTAAGTGTGTTTGGTGGCTCAGAACCATCAAAAAACGTTGAAATATAGTTCAAATTCAATAAAAATCGACAAAAATACAGTTTCTAGCTAAAATTTGATGGTTTCGTTGCACTTTCCGAGCCCGTTGGGTATCTGATTGGCTTAAAAGTACAAGAAAACACTTCAAAAGTGACGTTTCTGAAGAATTTTAACAGTTTTCTTGTATCTACGAACGCCAGAATGCATAAAATTGACCTAAACGTCTCCTTTTCCTATTCTGAGTCGATTCTGCATGCTTTAAGTGTGTTTGGTGGCTCAGAACCATCAAAAAACGTTGAAATATAGTTCAAATTCAATAAAAATCGACAAAAATACAGTTTCTAGCTAAAATTTGATGGTTTCGTTGCACTTTCCGAGCTCGTAGGGTATCTGATTGGCTTAAAAGTACAAGAAAACACTTCAAAAGTGACGTTTCTGAAGAATTTTAACAGTTTTCTTGTATCTACGAACGCCAGAATGCATAAAATTGACCTAAACGTCTCCTTTTCCTATTCTGAGTCGATTCTGCATGCTTTAAGTGTGTTTGGTGGCTCAGAACCATCAAAAAACGTTGAAATATAGTTCAAATTCAATAAAAATCGACAAAAATACAGTTTCTAGCTAAAATTTGATGGTTTCGTTGCACTTTCCGAGCCCGTAGGGTATCTGATTGGCTTAAAAGTACAAGAAAACACTTCAAAAGTGACGTTTCTGAAGAATTTTAACAGTTTTCTTGTATCTACGAACGCCAGAATGCATAAAATTGACCTAAACGTCTCCTTTTCCTATTCTGAGTCGATTCTGCATGCTTTAAGTGTGTTTGGTGGCTCAGAACCATCAAAAAACGTTGAAATATAGTTCAAATTCAATAAAAATCGACAAAAATACAGTTTCTAGCTAAAATTTGATGGTTTCGTTGCACTTTCCGAGCCCGTAGGGTATCTGATTGGCTTAAAAGTACAAGAAAACACTTCAAAAGTGACGTTTCTGAAGAATTTTAACAGTTTTCTTGTATCTACGAACGCCAGAATGCATAAAATTGACCTAAACGTCTCCTTTTCCTATTCTGAGTCGATTCTGCATGCTTTAAGTGTGTTTGGTGGCTCAGAACCATCAAAAAACGTTGAAATAGTTCAAATTCAATAAAAATCGACAAAAATACAGTTTCTAGCTAAAATTTGATGGTTTCGTTGCACTTTCCGAGCCCGTGGGGTATCTGATTGGCTTAAAAGTACAAGAAAACACTTCAAAACTGACGTTTCTGAAGAATTTTAACAGTTTTCTTGTATCTACGAACGCCAGAATGCATAAAATTGACCTAAACGTCTCCTTTTCCTATTCTGAGTCGATTCTGCATGCTTTAAGTGTGTTTGGTGGCTCAGAACCATCAAAAAACGTTGAAATATAGTTCAAATTCAATAAAAATCGACAAAAATACAGTTTCTAGCTAAAATTTGATGGTTTCGTTGCACTTTCCGAGCCCGTAGGGTATCTGATTGGCTTAAAAGTACAAGAAAACACTTCAAAAGTGACGTTTCTGAAGAATTTTAACAGTTTTCTTGTATCTACGAACGCCAGAATGCATAAAATTGACCTAAACGTCTCCTTTTCCTATTCTGAGTCGATTCTGCATGCTTTAAGTGTGTTTGGTGGCTCAGAACCATCAAAAAACGTTGAAATATAGTTCAAATTCAATAAAAATCGACAAAAATACAGTTTCTAGCTAAAATTTGATGGTTTCGTTGCACTTTCCGAGCCCGTAGGGTATCTGATTGGCTTAAAAGTACAAGAAAACACTTCAAAAGTGACGTTTCTGAAGAATTTTAACAGTTTTCTTGTATCTACGAACGCCAGAATGCATAAAATTGACCTAAACGTCTCCTTTTCCTATTCTGAGTCGATTCTGCATGCTTTAAGTGTGTTTGGTGGCTCAGAACCATCAAAAAACGTTGAAATATAGTTCAAATTTAATAAAAATCGACAAAAATACAGTTTCTAGCTTAAATTTGATGGTTTCGTTGCACTTTCCGAGCCCGTAGGGTATCTGATTGGCTTAAAAGTACAAGAAAACACTTCAAAAGTGACGTTTCTGAAGAATTTTAACAGTTTTCTTGTATCTACGAACGCCAGAATGCATAAAATTGACCTAAACGTCTCCTTTTCCTATTCTGAGTCGATTCTGCATGCTTTAAGTGTGTTTGGTGGCTCAGAACCATCAAAAAACGTTGAAATATAGTTCAAATTCAATAAAAATCGACAAAAATACAGTTTCTAGCTAAAATTTGATGGTTTCGTTGCACTTTCCGAGCCCGTAGGGTATCTGATTGGCTTAAAAGTACAAGAAAACACTTCAAAAGTGACGTTTCTGAAGAATTTTAACAGTTTTCTTGTATCTACGAACGCCAGAATGCATAAAATTGACCTAAACGTCTCCTTTTCCTATTCTGAGTCGATTCTGCATGCTTTAAGTGTGTTTGGTGGCTCAGAACCATCAAAAAACGTTGAAATATAGTTCAAATTCAATAAAAATCGACAAAAATACAGTTTCTAGCTAAAATTTGATGGTTTCGTTGCACTTTCCGAGCCCGTAGGGTATCTGATTGGCTTAAAAGTACAAGAAAACACTTCAAAACTGACGTTTCTGAAGAATTTTAACAGTTTTCTTGTATCTACGAACGCCAGAATGCATAAAATTGACCTAAACGTCTCCTTTTCCGATTCTGAGTCGATTCTGCATGCTTTAAGTGTGTTTGGTGGCTCAGAACCATCAAAAAACGTTGAAATATAGTTCAAATTCAATAAAAATCGACAAAAATACAGTTTCTAGCTAAAATTTGATGGTTTCGTTGCACTTTCCGAGCCCGTAGGGTATCTGATTGGCTTAAAAGTACAAGAAAACACTTCAAAAGTGACGTTTCTGAAGAATTTTAACAGTTTTCTTGTATCTACGAACGCCAGAATGCATAAAATTGACCTAAACGTCTCCTTTTCCTATTCTGAGTCGATTCTGCATGCTTTAAGTGTGTTTGGTGGCTCAGAACCATCAAAAAACGTTGAAATATAGTTCAAATTCAATAAAAATCGACAAAAATACAGTTTCTAGCTAAAATTTGATGGTTTCTTTGCACTTTCCGAGCCCGTAGGGTATCTGATTGGCTTAAAAGTACAAGAAAACACTTCAAAAGTGACGTTTCTGAAGAATTTTAACAGTTTTCTTGTATCTACGAACGCCAGAATGCATAAAATTGACCTAAACGTCTCCTTTTCCTATTCTGAGTCGATTCTGCATGCTTTAAGTGTGTTTGGTGGCTCAGAACCATCAAAAAACGTTGAAATATAGTTCAAATTCAATAAAAATCGACAAAAATACAGTTTCTAGCTAAAATTTGATGGTTTCGTTGCACTTTCCGAGCCCGTAGGGTATCTGATTGGCTTAAAAGTACAAGAAAACACTTCAAAAGTGACGTTTCTGAAGAATTTTAACAGTTTTCTTGTATCTACGAACGCCAGAATGCATAAAATTGACCTAAACGTCTCCTTTTCCTATTCTGAGTCGATTCTGCATGCTTTAAGTGTGTTTGGTGGCTCAGAACCATCAAAAAACGTTGAAATATAGTTCAAATTCAATAAAAATCGACAAAAATACAGTTTCTAGCTAAAATTTGATGGTTTCGTTGCACTTTCCGAGCCCGTAGGGTATCTGATTGGCTTAAAAGTACAAGAAAACACTTCAAAACTGACGTTTCTGAAGAATTTTAACAGTTTTCTTGTATCTACGAACGCCAGAATGCATAAAATTGACCTAAACGTCTCCTTTTCCTATTCTGAGTCGATTCTGCATGCTTTAAGTGTGTTTGGTGGCTCAGAACCATCAAAAAACGTTGAAATATAGTTCAAATTCAATAAAAATCGACAAAAATACAGTTTCTAGCTAAAATTTGATGGTTTCGTTGCACTTTCCGAGCCCGTAGGGTATCTGATTGGCTTAAAAGTACAAGAAAACACTTCAAAAGTGACGTTTCTGAAGAATTTTAACAGTTTTCTTGTATCTACGAACGCCAGAATGCATAAAATTGACCTAAACGTCTCCTTTTCCTATTCTGAGTCGATTCTGCATGCTTTAAGTGTGTTTGGTGGCTCAGAACCATCAAAAAACGTTGAAATATAGTTCAAATTCAATAAAAATCGACAAAAATACAGTTTCTAGCTAAAATTTGATGGTTTCTTTGCACTTTCCGAGCCCGTAGGGTATCTGATTGGCTTAAAAGTACAAGAAAACACTTCAAAAGTGACGTTTCTGAAGAATTTTAACAGTTTTCTTGTATCTACGAACGCCAGAATGCATAAAATTGACCTAAACGTCTCCTTTTCCTATTCTGAGTCGATTCTGCATGCTTTAAGTGTGTTTGGTGGCTCAGAACCATCAAAAAACGTTGAAATATAGTTCAAATTCAATAAAAATCGACAAAAATACAGTTTCTAGCTAAAATTTGATGGTTTCGTTGCACTTTCCGAGCCCGTAGGGTATCTGATTGGCTTAAAAGTACAAGAAAACACTTCAAAAGTGACGTTTCTGAAGAATTTTAACAGTTTTCTTGTATCTACGAACGCCAGAATGCATAAAATTGACCTAAACGTCTCCTTTTCCTATTCTGAGTCGATTCTGCATGCTTTAAGTGTGTTTGGTGGCTCAGAACCATCAAAAAACGTTGAAATATAGTTCAAATTCAATAAAAATCGACAAAAATACAGTTTCTAGCTAAAATTTGATGGTTTCGTTGCACTTTCCGAGCCCGTAGGGTATCTGATTGGCTTAAAAGTACAAGAAAACACTTCAAAAGTGACGTTTCTGAAGAATTTTAACAGTTTTCTTGTATCTACGAACGCCAGAATGCATAAAATTGACCTAAACGTCTCCTTTTCCTATTCTGAGTCGATTCTGCATGCTTTAAGTGTGTTTGGTGGCTCAGAACCATCAAAAAACGTTGAAATATAGTTCAAATTCAATAAAAATCGACAAAAATACAGTTTCTAGCTTAAATTTGATGGTTTCGTTGCACTTTCCGAGCCCGTAGGGTATCTGATTGGCTTAAAAGTACAAGAAAACACTTCAAAAGTGACGTTTCTGAAGAATTTTAACAGTTTTCTTGTATCTACGAACGCCAGAATGCATAAAATTGACCTAAACGTCTCCTTTTCCTATTCTGAGTCGATTCTGCATGCTTTAAGTGTGTTTGGTGGCTCAGAACCATCAAAAAACGTTGAAATATAGTTCAAATTCAATAAAAATCGACAAAAATACAGTTTCTAGCTAAAATTTGATGGTTTCGTTGCACTTTCCGAGCCCGTAGGGTATCTGATTGGCTTAAAAGTACAAGAAAACACTTCAAAAGTGACGTTTCTGAAGAATTTTAACAGTTTTCTTGTATCTACGAACGCCAGAATGCATAAAATTGACCTAAACGTCTCCTTTTCCTATTCTGAGTCGATTCTGCATGCTTTAAGTGTGTTTGGTGGCTCAGAACCATCCTCTAAAAAACGTTGAAATATAGTTCAAATTCAATAAAAATCGACAAAAATACAGTTTCTAGCTAAAATTTGATGGTTTCGTTGCACTTTCCGAGCCCGTAGGGTATCTGATTGGCTTAAAAGTACAAGAAAACATTTCAAAAGTGACGTTTCTGAAGAATTTTAACAGTTTTCTTGTATCTACGAACGCCAGAATGCATAAAATTGACCTAAACGTCTCCTTTTCCTATTCTGAGTCGATTCTGCATGCTTTAAGTGTGTTTGGTGGCTCAGAACAAAAAACGTTGAAATATAGTTCAAATTCAATAAAAATCGACAAAAATACAGTTTCTAGCTAAAATTTGATGGTTTCGTTGCACTTTCCGAGCCCGTAGGGTATCTGATTGGCTTAAAAGTACAAGAAAACACTTCAAAAGTGACGTTTCTGAAGAATTTTAACAGTTTTCTTGTATCTACGAACGCCAGAATGCATAAAATTGACCTAAACGTCTCCTTTTCCTATTCTGAGTCGATTCTGCATGCTTTAAGTGTGTTTGGTGGCTCAGAACCATCAAAAAAACGTTGAAATATAGTTCAAATTCAATAAAAATCGACAAAAATACAGTTTCTAGCTAAAATTTGATGGTTTCGTTGCACTTTCCGAGCCCGTAGGGTATCTGATTGGCTTAAAAGTACAAGAAAACACTTCAAAAGTGACGTTTCTGAAGAATTTTAACAGTTTTCTTGTATCTACGAACGCCAGAATGCATAAAATTGACCTAAACGTCTCCTTTTCCTATTCTGAGTCGATTCTGCATGCTTTAAGTGTGTTTGGTGGCTCAGAACCATCAAAAAACGTTGAAATATAGTTCAAATTCAATAAAAATCGACAAAAATACAGTTTCTAGCTAAAATTTGATGGTTTCGTTGCACTTTCCGAGCCCGTAGGGTATCTGATTGGCTTAAAAGTACAAGAAAACACTTCAAAAGTGACGTTTCTGAAGAATTTTAACAGTTTTCTTGTATCTACGAACGCCAGAATGCATAAAATTGACCTAAACGTCTCCTTTTCCTATTCTGAGTCGATTCTGCATGCTTTAAGTGTGTTTGGTGGCTCAGAACCATCAAAAAACGTTGAAATATAGTTCAAATTCAATAAAAATCGACAAAAATACAGTTTCTAGCTAAAATTTGATGGTTTCGTTGCACTTTCCGAGCCCGTAGGGTATCTGATTGGCTTAAAAGTACAAGAAAACACTTCAAAAGTGACGTTTCTGAAGAATTTTAACAGTTTTCTTGTATCTACGAACGCCAGAATGCATAAAATTGACCTAAACGTCTCCTTTTCCTATTCTGAGTCGATTCTGCATGCTTTAAGTGTGTTTGGTGGCTCAGAACCATCAAAAAACGTTGAAATATAGTTCAAATTCAATAAAAATCGACAAAAATACAGTTTCTAGCTAAAATTTGATGGTTTCGTTGCACTTTCCGAGCCCGTAGGGTATCTGATTGGCTTAAAAGTACAAGAAAACACTTCAAAAGTGACGTTTCTGAAGAATTTTAACAGTTTTCTTGTATCTACGAACGCCAGAATGCATAAAATTGACCTAAACGTCTCCTTTTCCTATTCTGAGTCGATTCTGCATGCTTTAAGTGTGTTTGGTGGCTCAGAACCATCAAAAAACGTTGAAATATAGTTCAAATTCAATAAAAATCGACAAAAATACAGTTTCTAGCTAAAATTTGATGGTTTCGTTGCACTTTCCGAGCCCGTAGGGTATCTGATTGGCTTAAAAGTACAAGAAAACACTTCAAAAGTGACGTTTCTGAAGAATTTTAACAGTTTTCTTGTATCTACGAACGCCAGAATGCATAAAATTGACCTAAACGTCTCCTTTTCCTATTCTGAGTCGATTCTGCATGCTTTAAGTGTGTTTGGTGGCTCAGAACCATCAAAAAACGTTGAAATATAGTTCAAATTCAATAAAAATCGACAAAAATACAGTTTCTAGCTAAAATTTGATGGTTTCGTTGCACTTTCCGAGCCCGTAGGGTATCTGATTGGCTTAAAAGTACAAGAAAACACTTCAAAAGTGACGTTTCTGAAGAATTTTAACAGTTTTCTTGTATCTACGAACGCCAGAATGCATAAAATTGACCTAAACGTCTCCTTTTCCTATTCTGAGTCGATTCTGCATGCTTTAAGTGTGTTTGGTGGCTCAGAACCATCAAAAAACGTTGAAATATAGTTCAAATTCAATAAAAATCGACAAAAATACAGTTTCTAGCTAAAATTTGATGGTTTCGTTGCACTTTCCGAGCCCGTAGGGTATCTGATTGGCTTAAAAGTACAAGAAAACACTTCAAAAGTGACGTTTCTGAAGAATTTTAACAGTTTTCTTGTATCTACGAACGCCAGAATGCATAAAATTGACCTAAACGTCTCCTTTTCCTATTCTGAGTCGATTCTGCATGCTTTAAGTGTGTTTGGTGGCTCAGAACCATCAAAAAACGTTGAAATATAGTTCAAATTCAATAAAAATCGACAAAAATACAGTTTCTAGCTAAAATTTGATGGTTTCGTTGCACTTTCAGAGCCCGTAGGGTATCTGATTGGCTTAAAAGTACAAGAAAACACTTCAAAAGTGACGTTTCTGAAGAATTTTAACAGTTTTCTTGTATCTACGAACGCCAGAATGCATAAAATTGACCTAAACGTCTCCTTTTCCTATTCTGAGTCGATTCTGCATGCTTTAAGTGTGTTTGGTGGCTCAGAACCATCAAAAAACGTTGAAATATAGTTCAAATTCAATAAAAATCGACAAAAATACAGTTTCTAGCTAAAATTTGATGGTTTCGTTGCACTTTCCGAGCCCGTAGGGTATCTGATTGGCTTAAAAGTACAAGAAAACACTTCAAAAGTGACGTTTCTGAAGAATTTTAACAGTTTTCTTGTATCTACGAACGCCAGAATGCATAAAATTGACCTAAACGTCTCCTTTTCCTATTCTGAGTCGATTCTGCATGCTTTAAGTGTGTTTGGTGGCTCAGAACCATCAAAAAACGTTGAAATATAGTTCAAATTCAATAAAAATCGACAAAAATACAGTTTCTAGCTAAAATTTGATGGTTTCGTTGCACTTTCCGAGCCCGTAGGGTATCTGATTGGCTTAAAAGTACAAGAAAACACTTCAAAAGTGACGTTTCTGAAGAATTTTAACAGTTTTCTTGTATCTACGAACGCCAGAATGCATAAAATTGACCTAAACGTCTCCTTTTCCTATTCTGAGTCGATTCTGCATGCTTTAAGTGTGTTTGGTGGCTCAGAACCATCAAAAAACGTTGAAATATAGTTCAAATTCAATAAAAATCGACAAAAATACAGTTTCTAGCTAAAATTTGATGGTTTCGTTGCACTTTCCGAGCCCGTTGGGTATCTGATTGGCTTAAAAGTACAAGAAAACACTTCAAAAGTGACGTTTCTGAAGAATTTTAACAGTTTTCTTGTATCTACGAACGCCAGAATGCATAAAATTGACCTAAACGTCTCCTTTTCCTATTCTGAGTCGATTCTGCATGCTTTAAGTGTGTTTGGTGGCTCAGAACCATCAAAAAACGTTGAAATATAGTTCAAATTCAATAAAAATCGACAAAAATACAGTTTCTAGCTAAAATTTGATGGTTTCGTTGCACTTTCCGAGCCCGTAGGGTATCTGATTGGCTTAAAAGTACAAGAAAACACTTCAAAAGTGACGTTTCTGAAGAATTTTAACAGTTTTCTTGTATCTACGAACGCCAGAATGCATAAAATTGACCTAAACGTCTCCTTTTCCTATTCTGAGTCGATTCTGCATGCTTTAAGTGTGTTTGGTGGCTCAGAACCATCAAAAAACGTTGAAATATAGTTCAAATTCAATAAAAATCGACAAAAATACAGTTTCTAGCTAAAATTTGATGGTTTCGTTGCACTTTCCGAGCCCGTAGGGTATCTGATTGGCTTAAAAGTACAAGAAAACACTTCAAAAGTGACGTTTCTGAAGAATTTTAACAGTTTTCTTGTATCTACGAACGCCAGAATGCATAAAATTGACCTAAACGTCTCCTTTTCCTATTCTGAGTCGATTCTGCATGCTTTAAGTGTGTTTGGTGGCTCAGAACCATCAAAAAACGTTGAAATATAGTTCAAATTCAATAAAAATCGACAAAAATACAGTTTCTAGCTAAAATTTGATGGTTTCGTTGCACTTTCCGAGCCCGTAGGGTATCTGATTGGCTTAAAAGTACAAGAAAACACTTCAAAAGTGACGTTTCTGAAGAATTTTAACAGTTTTCTTGTATCTACGAACGCCAGAATGCATAAAATTGACCTAAACGTCTCCTTTTCCTATTCTGAGTCGATTCTGCATGCTTTAAGTGTGTTTGGTGGCTCAGAACCATCAAAAAACGTTGAAATATAGTTCAAATTCAATAAAAATCGACAAAAATACAGTTTCTAGCTAAAATTTGATGGTTTCGTTGCACTTTCCGAGCCCGTAGGGTATCTGATTGGCTTAAAAGTACAAGAAAACACTTCAAAAGTGACGTTTCTGAAGAATTTTAACAGTTTTCTTGTATCTACGAACGCCAGAATGCATAAAATTGACCTAAACGTCTCCTTTTCCTATTCTGAGTCGATTCTGCATGCTTTAAGTGTGTTTGGTGGCTCAGAACCATCAAAAAACGTTGAAATATAGTTCAAATTCAATAAAAATCGACAAAAATACAGTTTCTAGCTAAAATTTGATGGTTTCGTTGCACTTTCCGAGCCCGTAGGGTATCTGATTGGCTTAAAAGTACAAGAAAACACTTCAAAAGTGACGTTTCTGAAGAATTTTAACAGTTTTCTTGTATCTACGAACGCCAGAATGCATAAAATTGACCTAAACGTCTCCTTTTCCTATTCTGAGTCGATTCTGCATGCTTTAAGTGTGTTTGGTGGCTCAGAACCATCAAAAAACGTTGAAATATAGTTCAAATTCAATAAAAATCGACAAAAATACAGTTTCTAGCTAAAATTTGATGGTTTCGTTGCACTTTCCGAGCCCGTAGGGTATCTGATTGGCTTAAAAGTACAAGAAAACACTTCAAAAGTGACGTTTCTGAAGAATTTTAACAGTTTTCTTGTATCTACGAACGCCAGAATGCATAAAATTGACCTAAACGTCTCCTTTTCCTATTCTGAGTCGATTCTGCATGCTTTAAGTGTGTTTGGTGGCTCAGAACCATCAAAAAACGTTGAAATATAGTTCAAATTCAATAAAAATCGACAAAAATACAGTTTCTAGCTAAAATTTGATGGTTTCGTTGCACTTTCCGAGCCCGTAGGGTATCTGATTGGCTTAAAAGTACAAGAAAACACTTCAAAAGTGACGTTTCTGAAGAATTTTAACAGTTTTCTTGTATCTACGAACGCCAGAATGCATAAAATTGACCTAAACGTCTCCTTTTCCTATTCTGAGTCGATTCTGCATGCTTTAAGTGTGTTTGGTGGCTCAGAACCATCAAAAAACGTTGAAATATAGTTCAAATTCAATAAAAATCGACAAAAATACAGTTTCTAGCTAAAATTTGATGGTTTCGTTGCACTTTCCGAGCCCGTAGGGTATCTGATTGGCTTAAAAGTACAAGAAAACACTTCAAAAGTGACGTTTCTGAAGAATTTTAACAGTTTTCTTGTATCTACGAACGCCAGAATGCATAAAATTGACCTAAACGTCTCCTTTTCCTATTCTGAGTCGATTCTGCATGCTTTAAGTGTGTTTGGTGGCTCAGAACCATCAAAAAACGTTGAAATATAGTTCAAATTCAATAAAAATCGACAAAAATACAGTTTCTAGCTAAAATTTGATGGTTTCGTTGCACTTTCCGAGCCCGTTGGGTATCTGATTGGCTTAAAAGTACAAGAAAACACTTCAAAAGTGACGTTTCTGAAGAATTTTAACAGTTTTCTTGTATCTACGAACGCCAGAATGCATAAAATTGACCTAAACGTCTCCTTTTCCTATTCTGAGTCGATTCTGCATGCTTTAAGTGTGTTTGGTGGCTCAGAACCATCAAAAAACGTTGAAATATAGTTCAAATTCAATAAAAATCGACAAAAATACAGTTTCTAGCTAAAATTTGATGGTTTCGTTGCACTTTCCGAGCCCGTAGGGTATCTGATTGGCTTAAAAGTACAAGAAAACACTTCAAAAGTGACGTTTCTGAAGAATTTTAACAGTTTTCTTGTATCTACGAACGCCAGAATGCATAAAATTGACCTAAACGTCTCCTTTTCCTATTCTGAGTCGATTCTGCATGCTTTAAGTGTGTTTGGTGGCTCAGAACCATCAAAAAACGTTGAAATATAGTTCAAATTCAATAAAAATCGACAAAAATACAGTTTCTAGCTAAAATTTGATGGTTTCGTTGCACTTTCCGAGCCCGTAGGGTATCTGATTGGCTTAAAAGTACAAGAAAACACTTCAAAAGTGACGTTTCTGAAGAATTTTAACAGTTTTCTTGTATCTACGAACGCCAGAATGCATAAAATTGACCTAAACGTCTCCTTTTCCTATTCTGAGTCGATTCTGCATGCTTTAAGTGTGTTTGGTGGCTCAGAACCATCAAAAAACGTTGAAATATAGTTCAAATTCAATAAAAATCGACAAAAATACAGTTTCTAGCTAAAATTTGATGGTTTCGTTGCACTTTCCGAGCCCGTAGGGTATCTGATTGGCTTAAAAGTACAAGAAAACACTTCAAAAGTGACGTTTCTGAAGAATTTTAACAGTTTTCTTGTATCTACGAACGCCAGAATGCATAAAATTGACCTAAACGTCTCCTTTTCCTATTCTGAGTCGATTCTGCATGCTTTAAGTGTGTTTGGTGGCTCAGAACCATCAAAAAACGTTGAAATATAGTTCAAATTCAATAAAAATCGACAAAAATACAGTTTCTAGCTAAAATTTGATGGTTTCGTTGCACTTTCCGAGCCCGTAGGGTATCTGATTGGCTTAAAAGTACTAGAAAACACTTCAAAAGTGACGTTTCTGAAGAATTTTAACAGTTTTCTTGTATCTACGAACGCCAGAATGCATAAAATTTACCTAAACGTCTCCTTTTCCTATTCTGAGTCGATTCTGCATGCTTTAAGTGTGTTTGGTGGCTCAGAACCATCAAAAAACGTTGAAATATAGTTCAAAATCAATAAAAATCGACAAAAATACAGTTTCTAGCTAAAATTTGATGGTTTCGTTGCACTTTCCGAGCCCGTAGTGTCTCTGATTGGCTTAAAAGTACAAGAAAACACTTCAAAAGTGACGTTTCTGAAGAATTTTAACAGTTTTCTTGTATCTACGAACGCCAGAATGCATAAAATTGACCTAAACGTCTCCTTTTCCTATTCTGAGTCGATTCTGCATGCTTTAAGTGTGTTTGGTGGCTCAGAACCATCAAAAAACGTTGAAATATAGTTCAAATTCAATAAAAATCGACAAAAATACAGTTTCTAGCTAAAATTTGATGGTTTCGTTGCACTTTCCGAGCCCGTAGGGTATCTGATTGGCTTAAAAGTACAAGAAAACACTTCAAAAGTGACGTTTCTGAAGAATTTTAACAGTTTTCTTGTATCTACGAACGCCAGAATGCATAAAATTGACCTAAACGTCTCCTTTTCCTATTCTGAGTCGATTCTGCATGCTTTAAGTGTGTTTGGTGGCTCAGAACCATCAAAAAACGTTGAAATATAGTTCAAATTCAATAAAAATCGACAAAAATACAGTTTCTAGCTAAAATTTGATGGTTTCGTTGCACTTTCCGAGCCCGTAGGGTATCTGATTGGCTTAAAAGTACAAGAAAACACTTCAAAAGTGACGTTTCTGAAGAATTTTAACAGTTTTCTTGTATCTACGAACGCCAGAATGCATAAAATTGACCTAAACGTCTCCTTTTCCTATTCTGAGTCGATTCTGCATGCTTTAAGTGTGTTTGGTGGCTCAGAACCATCAAAAAACGTTGAAATATAGTTCAAATTCAATAAAAATCGACAAAAATACAGTTTCTAGCTAAAATTTGATGGTTTCGTTGCACTTTTCGAGCCCGTAGGTTATCTGATTGGCTTAAAAGTACAAGAAAACACTTCAAAAGTGACGTTTCTGAAGAATTTTAACAGTTTTCTTGTATCTACGAACGCCAGAATGCATAATATTGACCTAAACGTCTCCTTTTCCTATTCTGAGTCGATTCTGCATGCTTTAAGTGTGTTTGGTGGCTCAGAACCATCAAAAAACGTTGAAATATAGTTCAAATTCAATAAAAATCGACAAAAATACAGTTTCTAGCTAAAATTTGATGGTTTCGTTGCACTTTCCGAGCCCGTAGGGTATCTGATTGGCTAAAAAGTACAAGAAAACACTTCAAAAGTGACGTTTCTGAAGAATTTTAACAGTTTTCTTGTATCTACGAACGCCAGAATGCATAAAATTGACCTAAACGTCTCCTTTTCCTATTCTGAGTCGATTCTGCATGCTTTAAGTGTGTTTGGTGGCTCAGAACCATCAAAAAACGTTGAAATATAGTTCAAATTCAATAAAAATCGACAAAAATACAGTTTCTAGCTAAAATTTGATGGTTTCGTTGCACTTTCCGAGCCCGTAGGGTATCTGATTGGCTTAAAAGTACAAGAAAACACTTCAAAAGTGACGTTTCTGAAGAATTTTAACAGTTTTCTTGTATCTACGAACGCCAGAATGCATAAAATTGACCTAAACGTCTCCTTTTCCTATTCTGAGTCGATTCTGCATGCTTTAAGTGTGTTTGGTGGCTCAGAACCATCAAAAAACGTTGAAATATAGTTCAAATTCAATAAAAATCGACAAAAATACAGTTTCTAGCTAAAATTTGATGGTTTCGTTGCACTTTCCGAGCCCGTAGGGTATCTGATTGGCTTAAAAGTACAAGAAAACACTTCAAAAGTGACGTTTCTGAAGAATTTTAACAGTTTTCTTGTATCTACGAACGCCAGAATGCATAAAATTGACCTAAACGTCTCCTTTTCCTATTCTGAGTCGATTCTGCATGCTTTAAGTGTGTTTGGTGGCTCAGAACCATCAAAAAACGTTGAAATATAGTTCAAATTCAATAAAAATCGACAAAAATACAGTTTCTAGCTAAAATTTGATGGTTTCGTTGCACTTTCCGAGCCCGTAGGGTATCTGATTGGCTTAAAAGTACAAGAAAACACTTCAAAAGTGACGTTTCTGAAGAATTTTAACAGTTTTCTTGTATCTACGAACGCCAGAATGCATAAAATTGACCTAAACGTCTCCTTTTCCTATTCTGAGTCGATTCTGCATGCTTTAAGCGTGTTTGGTGGCTCAGAACCATCAAAAAACGTTGAAATATAGTTCAAATTCAATAAAAATCGACAAAAATACAGTTTCTAGCTAAAATTTGATGGTTTCGTTGCACTTTCCGTGCCCGTAGGGTATCTGATTGGCTTAAAAGTACAAGAAAACACTTCAAAAGTGACGTTTCTGAAGAATTTTAACAGTTTTCTTGTATCTACGAACGCCAGAATGCATAAAATTGACCTAAACGTCTCCTTTTCCTATTCTGAGTCGATTCTGCATGCTTTAAGTGTGTTTGGCGGCTCAGAACCATCAAAAAACGTTGAAATATGGTTCAAATTCAATAAAAATCGACAAAAATACAGTTTCTAGCTAAAATTTGATGGTTTCGTTGCACTTTCCGAGCCCGTAGGGTATCTGATTGGCTTAAAAGTACAAGAAAACACTTCAAAAGTGACGTTTCTGAAGAATTTTAACAGTTTTCTTGTATCTACGAACGCCAGAATGCATAAAATTGACCTAAACGTCTCCTTTTCCTATTCTGAGTCGATTCTGCATGCTTTAAGTGTGTTTGGTGGCTCAGAACCATCAAAAAACGTTGAAATATAGTTCAAATTCAATAAAAATCGACAAAAATACAGTTTCTAGCTAAAATTTGATGGTTTCGTTGCACTTTCCGAGCCCGTAGGGTATCTGATTGGCTTAAAAGTACAAGAAAACACTTCAAAAGTGACGTTTCTGAAGAATTTTAACAGTTTTCTTGTATCTACGAACGCCAGAATGCATAAAATTGACCTAAACGTCTCCTTTTCCTATTCTGAGTCGATTCTGCATGCTTTAAGTGTGTTTGGTGGCTCAGAACCATCAAAAAACGTTGAAATATAGTTCAAATTCAATAAAAATCGGCAAAAATACAGTTTCTAGCTAAAATTTGATGGTTTCGTTGCACTTTCCGAACCCGTAGGGTATCTGATTGGCTTAAAAGTACAAGAAAACACTTCAAAAGTGACGTTTCTGAAGAATTTTAACAGTTTTCTTGTATCTACGAACGCCAGAATGCATAAAATTGACCTAAACGTCTCCTTTTCCTATTCTGAGTCGATTCTGCATGCTTTAAGTGTGTTTGGTGGCTCAGAACCATCAAAAAACGTTGAAATATAGTTCAAATTCAATAAAAATCGACAAAAATACAGTTTCTAGCTAAAATTTGATGGTTTCGTTGCACTTTCCGAGCCCGTAGGGTATCTGATTGGCTTAAAAGTACAAGAAAACACTTCAAAAGTGACGTTTCTGAAGAATTTTAACAGTTTTCTTGTATCTACGAACGCCAGAATGCATAAAATTGACCTAAACGTCTCCTTTTCCTATTCTGAGTCGATTCTGCATGCTTTAAGTGTGTTTGGTGGCTCAGAACCATCAAAAAACGTTGAAATATAGTTCAAATTCAATAAAAATCGACAAAAATACAGTTTCTAGCTAAAATTTGATGGTTTCGTTGCACTTTCCGAGCCCGTAGGGTTTCTGATTGGCTTAAAAGTACAAGAAAACACTTCAAAAGTGACGTTTCTGAAGAATTTTAACAGTTTTCTTGTATCTACGAACGCCAGAATGCATAAAATTGACCTAAACGTCTCCTTTTCCTATTCTGAGTCGATTCTGCATGCTTTAAGTGTGTTTGGTGGCTCAGAACCATCAAAAAACGTTGAAATATAGTTCAAATTCAATAAAAATCGACAAAAATACAGTTTCTAGCTAAAATTTGATGGTTTCGTTGCACTTTTCGAGCCCGTAGGTTATCTGATTGGCTTAAAAGTACAAGAAAACACTTCAAAAGTGACGTTTCTGAAGAATTTTAACAGTTTTCTTGTATCTACGAACGCCAGAATGCATAAAATTGACCTAAACGTGTCCTTTTCCTATTCTGAGTCGATTCTGCATGCTTTAAGTGTGTTTGGTGGCTCAGAACCATCAAAAAACGTTGAAATATTGTTCAAATTCAATAAAAATCGACAAAAATACAGTTTCTAGCTAAAATTTGATGGTTTCGTTGCACTTTCCGAGCCCGTAGGGTATCTGATTGGCTTAAAAGTACAAGAAAACACTTCAAAAGTGACGTTTCTGAAGAATTTTAACAGTTTTCTTGTATCTACGAACGCCAGAATGCATAAAATTGACCTAAACGTCTCCTTTTCCTATTCTGAGTCGATTCTGCATGCTTTAAGTGTGTTTGGTGGCTCAGAACCATCAAAAAACGTTGAAATATAGTTCAAATTCAATAAAAATCGGCAAAAATACAGTTTCTAGCTAAAATTTGATGGTTTCGTTGCACTTTCCGAGCCCGTAGGGTATCTGATTGGCTTAAAAGTACAAGAAAACACTTCAAAAGTGACGTTTCTGAAGAATTTTAACAGTTTTCTTGTATCTACGAACGCCAGAATGCATAAAATTGACCTAAACGTCTCCTTTTCCTATTCTGAGTCGATTCTGCATGCTTTAAGTGTGTTTGGTGGCTCAGAACCATCAAAAAACGTTGAAATATAGTTCAAATTCAATAAAAATCGACAAAAATACAGTTTCTAGCTAAAATTTGATGGTTTCGTTGCACTTTCCGAGCCCGTAGGGTATCTGATTGGCTTAAAAGTACAAGAAAACACTTCAAAAGTGACGTTTCAGAAGAATTTTAACAGTTTTCTTGTATCTACGAACGCCAGAATGCATAAAATTGACCTAAACGTCTCCTTTTCCTATTCTGAGTCGATTCTGCATGCTTTAAGTGTGTTTGGTGGCTCAGAACCATCAAAAAACGTTGAAATATAGTTCAAATTCAATAAAAATCGGCAAAAATACAGTTTCTAGCTAAAATTTGATGGTTTCGTTGCACTTTCCGAACCCGTAGGGTATCTGATTGGCTTAAAAGTACAAGAAAACACTTCAAAAGTGACGTTTCTGAAGAATTTTAACAGTTTTCTTGTATCTACGAACGCCAGAATGCATAAAATTGACCTAAACGTCTCCTTTTCCTATTCTGAGTCGATTCTGCATGCTTTAAGTGTGTTTGGTGGCTCAGAACCATCAAAAAACGTTGAAATATAGTTCAAATTCAATAAAAATCGACAAAAATACAGTTTCTAGCTAAAATTTGATGGTTTCGTTGCACTTTCCGAGCCCGTAGGGTATCTGATTGGCTTAAAAGTACAAGAAAACACTTCAAAAGTGACGTTTCTGAAGAATTTTAACAGTTTTCTTGTATCTACGAACGCCAGAATGCATAAAATTGACCTAAACGTCTCCTTTTCCTATTCTGAGTCGATTCTGCATGCTTTAAGTGTGTTTGGTGGCTCAGAACCATCAAAAAACGTTGAAATATCTTTCAAATTCAATAAAAATCGACAAAAATACAGTTTCTAGCTAAAATTTGATGGTTTCGTTGCACTTTCCGAGCCCGTAGGGTTTCTGATTGGCTTAAAAGTACAAGAAAACACTTCAAAAGTGACGTTTCTGAAGAATTTTAACAGTTTTCTTGTATCTACGAACGCCAGAATGCATAAAATTGACCTAAACGTCTCCTTTTCCTATTCTGAGTCGATTCTGCATGCTTTAAGTGTGTTTGGTGGCTCAGAACCATCAAAAAACGTTGAAATATAGTTCAAATTCAATAAAAATCGACAAAAATACAGTTTCTAGCTAAAATTTGATGGTTTCGTTGCACTTTTCGAGCCCGTAGGTTATCTGATTGGCTTAAAAGTACAAGAAAACACTTCAAAAGTGACGTTTCTGAAGAATTTTAACAGTTTTCTTGTATCTACGAACGCCAGAATGCATAAAATTGACCTAAACGTGTCCTTTTCCTATTCTGAGTCGATTCTGCATGCTTTAAGTGTGTTTGGTGGCTCAGAACCATCAAAAAACGTTGAAATATAGTTCAAATTCAATAAAAATCGACAAAAATACAGTTTCTAGCTAAAATTTGATGGTTTCGTTGCACTTTCCGAGCCCGTAGGGTATCTGATTGGCTTAAAAGTACAAGAAAACACTTCAAAAGTGACGTTTCTGAAGAATTTTAACAGTTTTCTTGTATCTACGAACGCCAGAATGCATAAAATTGACCTAAACGTCTCCTTTTCCTATTCTGAGTCGATTCTGCATGCTTTAAGTGTGTTTGGTGGCTCAGAACCATCAAAAAACGTTGAAATATAGTTCAAATTCAATAAAAATCGGCAAAAATACAGTTTCTAGCTAAAATTTGATGGTTTCGTTGCACTTTCCGAGCCCGTAGGGTATCTGATTGGCTTAAAAGTACAAGAAAACACTTCAAAAGTGACGTTTCTGAAGAATTTTAACAGTTTTCTTGTATCTACGAACGCCAGAATGCATAAAATTGACCTAAACGTCTCCTTTTCCTATTCTGAGTCGATTCTGCATGCTTTAAGTGTGTTTGGTGGCTCAGAACCATCAAAAAACGTTGAAATATAGTTCAAATTCAATAAAAATCGACAAAAATACAGTTTCTAGCTAAAATTTGATGGTTTCGTTGCACTTTCCGAGCCCGTAGGGTATCTGATTGGCTTAAAAGTACAAGAAAACACTTCAAAAGTGACGTTTCTGAAGAATTTTAACAGTTTTCTTGTATCTACGAACGCCAGAATGCATAAAATTGACCTAAACGTCTCCTTTTCCTATTCTGAGTCGATTCTGCATGCTTTAAGTGTGTTTGGTGGCTCAGAACCATCAAAAAACGTTGAAATATAGTTCAAATTCAATAAAAATCGACAAAAATACAGTTTCTAGCTAAAATTTGATGGTTTCGTTGCACTTTCCGAGCCCGTAGGGTATCTGATTGGCTTAAAAGTACAAGAAAACACTTCAAAAGTGACGTTTCTGAAGAATTTTAACAGTTTTCTTGTATCTACGAACGCCAGAATGCATAAAATTGACCTAAACGTCTCCTTTTCCTATTCTGAGTCGATTCTGCATGCTTTAAGCGTGTTTGGTGGCTCAGAACCATCAAAAAACGTTGAAATATAGTTCAAATTCAATAAAAATCGACAAAAATACAGTTTCTAGCTAAAATTTGATGGTTTCGTTGCACTTTCCGAGCCCGTAGGGTATCTGATTGGCTTAAAAGTACAAGAAAACACTTCAAAAGTGACGTTTCTGAAGAATTTTAACAGTTTTCTTGTATCTACGAACGCCAGAATGCATAAAATTGACCTAAACGTCTCCTTTTCCTATTCTGAGTCGATTCTGCATGCTTTAAGTGTGTTTGGTGGCTCAGAACCATCAAAAAACGTTGAAATATAGTTCAAATTCAATAAAAATCGACAAAAATACAGTTTCTAGCTAAAATTTGATGGTTTCGTTGCACTTTCCGAGCCCGTAGGGTATCTGATTGGCTTAAAAGTACAAGAAAACACTTCAAAAGTGACGTTTCTGAAGAATTTTAACAGTTTTCTTGTATCTACGAACGCCAGAATGCATAAAATTGACCTAAACGTCTCCTTTTCCTATTCTGAGTCGATTCTGCATGCTTTAAGTGTGTTTGGTGGCTCAGAACCATCAAAAAACGTTGAAATATAGTTCAAATTCAATAAAAATCGACAAAAATACAGTTTCTAGCTAAAATTTGATGGTTTCGTTGCACTTTCCGAGCCCGTAGGGTATCTGATTGGCTTAAAAGTACAAGAAAACACTTCAAAAGTGACGTTTCTGAAGAATTTTAACAGTTTTCTTGTATCTACGAACGCCAGAATGCATAAAATTGACCTAAACGTCTCCTTTTCCTATTCTGAGTCGATTCTGCATGCTTTAAGTGTGTTTGGTGGCTCAGAACCATCAAAAAACGTTGAAATATAGTTCAAATTCAATAAAAATCGACAAAAATACAGTTTCTAGCTAAAATTTGATGGTTTCGTTGCACTTTCCGAGCCCGTAGGGTATCTGATTGGCTTAAAAGTACAAGAAAACACTTCAAAAGTGACGTTTCTGAAGAATTTTAACAGTTTTCTTGTATCTACGAACGCCAGAATGCATAAAATTGACCTAAACGTCTCCTTTTCCTATTCTGAGTCGATTCTGCATGCTTTAAGTGTGTTTGGTGGCTCAGAACCATCAAAAAACGTTGAAATATAGTTCAAATTCAATAAAAATCGACAAAAATACAGTTTCTAGCTAAAATTTGATGGTTTCGTTGCACTTTCCGAGCCCGTAGGGTATCTGATTGGCTTAAAAGTACAAGAAAACACTTCAAAAGTGACGTTTCTGAAGAATTTTAACAGTTTTCTTGTATCTACGAACGCCAGAATGCATAAAATTGACCTAAACGTCTCCTTTTCCTATTCTGAGTCGATTCTGCATGCTTTAAGTGTGTTTGGTGGCTCAGAACCATCAAAAAACGTTGAAATATAGTTCAAATTCAATAGAAATCGACAAAAATACAGTTTCTAGCTAAAATTTGATGGTTTCGTTGCACTTTCCGAGCCCGTAGGGTATCTGATTGGCTTAAAAGTACAAGAAAACACTTCAAAAGTGACGTTTCTGAAGAATTTTAACAGTTTTCTTGTATCTACGAACGCCAGAATGCATAAAATTGACCTAAACGTCTCCTTTTCCTATTCTGAGTCGATTCTGCATGCTTTAAGTGTGTTTGGTGGCTCAGAACCATCAAAAAACGTTGAAATATAGTTCAAATTCAATAAAAATCGACAAAAATACAGTTTCTAGCTAAAATTTGATGGTTTCGTTGCATTTTCCGAGCCCGTAGGGTATCTGAATGGCTTAAAATTACAAGAAAACACTTCAAAAGTGACGTTTCTGAAGAATTTTAACAGTTTTCTTGTATCTACGAACGCCAGAATGCATAAAATTGACCTAAACGTCTCCTTTTCCTATTCTGAGTCGATTCTGCATGCTTTAAGTGTGTTTGGTGGCTCAGAACCATCATAAAACGTTGAAATATAGTTCAAATTCAATAGAAATCGACAAAAATACAGTTTCTAGCTAAAATTTGATGGTTTCGTTGCACTTTCCGAGCCCGTAGGGTATCTGATTGGCTTAAAAGTACAAGAAAACACTTCAAAAGTGACGTTTCTGAAGAATTTTAACAGTTTTCTTGTATCTACGAACGCCAGAATGCATAAAATTGACCTAAACGTCTCCTTTTCCTATTCTGAGTCGATTCTGCATGCTTTAAGTGTGTTTGGTGGCTCAGAACCATCAAAAAACGTTGAAATATAGTTCAAATTCAATAAAAATCGACAAAAATACAGTTTCTAGCTAAAATTTGATGGTTTCGTTGCATTTTCCGAGCCCGTAGGGTATCTGAATGGCTTAAAATTACAAGAAAACACTTCAAAAGTGACGTTTCTGAAGAATTTTAACAGTTTTCTTGTATCTACGAACGCCAGAATGCATAAAATTGACCTAAACGTCTCCTTTTCCTATTCTGAGTCGATTCTGCATGCTTTAAGTGTGTTTGGTGGCTCAGAACCATCATAAAACGTTGAAATATAGTTCAAATTCAATAAAAATCGACAAAAATACAGTTTCTAGCTAAAATTTGATGGTTTCGTTGCACTTTCCGAGCCCGTAGGGTATCTGATTGGCTTAAAAGTACAAGAAAACACTTCAAAAGTGACGTTTCTGAAGAATTTTAACAGTTTTCTCGTATCTACGAACGCCAGAATGCATAAAATTGACCTAAACGTCTCCTTTTCCTATTCTGAGTCGATTCTGCATGCTTTAAGTGTGTTTGGTGGCTCAGAACCATCAAAAAACGTTGAAATATAGTTCAAATTCAATAAAAATCGACAAAAATACAGCTTCTAGCTAAAATTTGATGGTTTCGTTGCACTTTCCGAGCCCGTAGGGTATCTGATTGGCTTAAAAGTACAAGAAAACACTTCAAAAGTGACGTTTCTGAAGAATTTTAACAGTTTTCTTGTATCTACGAACGCCAGAATGCATAAAATTGACCTAAACGTCTCCTTTTCCTATTCTGAGTCGATTCTGCATGCTTTAAGTGTGTTTGGTGGCTCAGAACCATCAAAAAACGTTGAAATATAGTTCAAATTCAATAAAAATCGACAAAAATACAGTTTCTAGCTAAAATTTGATGGTTTCGTTGCACTTTCCGAGCCCGTAGGGTATCTGATTGGCTTAAAAGTACAAGAAAACACTTCAAAAGTGACGTTTCTGAAGAATTTTAACAGTTTTCTTGTATCTACGAACGCCAGAATGCATAAAATTGACCTAAACGTCTCCTTTTCCTATTCTGAGTCGATTCTGCATGCTTTAAGTGTGTTTGGTGGCTCAGAACCATCAAAAAACGTTGAAATATAGTTCAAATTCAATAAAAATCGACAAAAATACAGTTTCTAGCTAAAATTTGATGGTTTCGTTGCACTTTCCGAGCCCGTAGGGTATCTGATTGGCTTAAAAGTACAAGAAAACACTTCAAAAGTGACGTTTCTGAAGAATTTTAACAGTTTTCTTGTATCTACGAACGCCAGAATGCATAAAATTGACCTAAACGTCTCCTTTTCCTATTCTGAGTCGATTCTGCATGCTTAAAGTGTGTTTGGTGGCTCAGAACCATCAAAAAACGTTGAAATATAGTTCAAATTCAATAAAAATCGACAAAAATACAGTTTCTAGCTAAAATTTGATGGTTTCGTTGCACTTTCCGAGCCCATAGGGTAT
The DNA here is from genome assembly GCF_036711695.1 of Zophobas morio. NCBI lineage: Eukaryota > Metazoa > Arthropoda > Insecta > Coleoptera > Tenebrionidae > Zophobas > Zophobas morio. The sequence goes on along the minus strand of NW_026972963.1, from coordinate 31,544 downwards.
CTGATTGGCTTAAAAGTACAAGAAAACACTTCAAAAGTGACGTTTCTGAAGAATTTTAACAGTTTTCTTGTATCTACGAACGCCAGAATGCATAAAATTGACCTAAACGTCTCCTTTTCCTATTCTGAGTCGATTCTGCATGCTTTAAGTGTGTTTGGTGGCTCAGAACCATCAAAAAACGTTGAAATATAGTTCAAATTCAATAAAAATCGACAAAAATACAGTTTCTAGCTAAAATTTGATGGTTTCGTTGCACTTTCCGAGCCCGTAGGGTATCTGATTGGCTTAAAAGTACAAGAAAACACTTCAAGAGTGACGTTTCTGAAGAATTTTAACAGTTTTCTTGTATCTACGAACGCCAGAATGCATAAAATTGACCTAAACGTCTCCTTTTCCTATTCTGAGTCGATTCTGCATGCTTTAAGTGTGTTTGGTGGCTCAGAACCATCAAAAAACGTTGAAATATGGTTCAAATTCAATAAAAATCGACAAAAATACAGTTTCTAGCTAAAATTTGATGGTTTCGTTGCACTTTCCGAGCCCGTAGGGTATCTGATTGGCTTAAAAGTACAAGAAAACACTTCAAAAGTGACGTTTCTGAAGAATTTTAACAGTTTTCTTGTATCTACGAACGCCAGAATGCATAAAATTGACCTAAACGTCTCCTTTTCCTATTCTGAGTCGATTCTGCATGCTTTAAGTGTGTTTGGTGGCTCAGAACCATCAAAAAACGTTGAAATATAGTTCAAATTCAATAAAAATCGACAAAAATACAGTTTCTAGCTAAAATTTGATGGTTTCGTTGCACTTTCCGAGCCCGTAGGGTATCTGATTGGCTTAAAAGTACAAGAAAACACTTCAAAAGTGACGTTTCTGAAGAATTTTAACAGTTTTCTTGTATCTACGAACGCCAGAATGCATAAAATTGACCTAAACGTCTCCTTTTCCTATTCTGAGTCGATTCTGCATGCTTTAAGTATGTTTGGTGGCTCAGAACCATCAAAAAACGTTGAAATATAGTTCAAATTCAATAAAAATCGACAAAAATACAGTTTCTAGCTAAAATTTGATGGTTTCGTTGCACTTTCCGAGCCCGTAGGGTATCTGATTGGCTTAAAAGTACAAGAAAACACTTCAAAAGTGACGTTTCTGAAGAATTTTAACAGTTTTCTTGTATCTACGAACGCCAGAATGCATAAAATTGACCTAAACGTCTCCTTTTCCTATTCTGAGTCAATTCTGCATGCTTTAAGTGTGTTTGGTGGCTCAGAACCATCAAAAAACGTTGAAATATAGTTCAAATTCAATAAAAATCGACAAAAATACAGTTTCTAGCTAAAATTTGATGGTTTCGTTGCACTTTCCGAGCCCGTAGGGTATCTGATTGGCTTAAAAGTACAAGAAAACACTTCAATAGTGACGTTTCTGAAGAATTTTAACAGTTTTCTTGTATCTACGAACGCCAGAATGCATAAAATTGACCTAAACGTCTCCTTTTCCTATTCTGAGTCGATTCTGCATGCTTTAAGTGTGTTTGGTGGCTCAGAACCATCAAAAAACGTTGAAATATAGTTCAAATTCAATAAAAATCGACAAAAATACAGTTTCTAGCTAAAATTTGATGGTTTCGTTGCACTTTCCGAGCCCGTAGGGTATCTGATTGGCTTAAAAGTACAAGAAAACACTTCAAAAGTGACGTCTCTGAAGAATTTTAACAGTTTTCTTGTATCTACGAACGCCAGAATGCATAAAATTGACCTAAACGTCTCCTTTTCCTATTCTGAGTCGATTCTGCATGCTTTAAGTGTGTTTGGTGGCTCAGAACCATCAAAAAACGTTGAAATATAGTTCAAATTCAATAAAAATCGACAAAAATACAGTTTCTAGCTAAAATTTGATGGTTTCGTTGCACTTTCCGAGCCCGTAGGGTATCTGATTGGCTTAAAAGTACAAGAAAACACTTCAAAAGTGACGTTTCTGAAGAATTTTAACAGTTTTCTTGTATCTACGAACGCCAGAATGCATAAAATTGACCTAAACGTCTCCTTTTCCTATTCTGAGTCGATTCTGCATGCTTTAAGTGTGTTTGGTGGCTCAGAACCATCAAAAAACGTTGAAATATAGTTCAAATTCAATAAAAATCGACAAAAATACAGTTTCTAGCTAAAATTTGATGGTTTCGTTGCACTTTCCGAGCCCGTAGGGTATCTGATTGGCTTAAAAGTACAAGAAAACACTTCAAAAGTGACGTTTCTGAAGAATTTTAACAGTTTTCTTGTATCTACGAACGCCAGAATGCATAAAATTGACCTAAACGTCTCCTTTTCCTATTCTGAGTCGATTCTGCATGCTTTAAGTGTGTTTGGTGGCTCAGAACCATCAAAAAACGTTGAAATATAGTTCAAATTCAATAAAAATCGACAAAAATACAGTTTCTAGCTAAAATTTGATGGTTTCGTTGCACTTTCCGAGCCCGTAGGGTATCTGACTGGCTTAAAAGTACAAGAAAACACTTCAAAAGTGACGTTTCTGAAGAATTTTAACAGTTTTCTTGTATCTACGAACGCCAGAATGCATAAAATTGACCTAAACGTCTCCTTTTCCTATTCTGAGTCGATTCTGCATGCTTTAAGTGTGTTTGGTGGCTCAGAACCATCAAAAAACGTTGAAATATAGTTCAAATTCAATAAAAATCGACAAAAATACAGTTTCTAGCTAAAATTTGATGGTTTCGTTGCACTTTCCGAGCCCGTAGGGTATCTGATTGGCTTAAAAGTACAAGAAAACACTTCAAAAGTGACGTTTCTGAAGAATTTTAACAGTTTTCTTGTATCTACGAACGCCAGAATGCATAAAATTGACCTAAACGTCTCCTTTTCCTATTCTGAGTCGATTCTGCATGCTTTAAGTGTGTTTGGTGGCTCAGAACCATCAAAAAACGTTGAAATATAGTTCAAATTCAATAAAAATCGACAAAAATACAGTTTCTAGCTAAAATTTTATGGTTTCGTTGCACTTTCCGAGCCCGTAGGGTATCTGATTGGCTTAAAAGTACAAGAAAACACTTCAAAAGTGACGTTTCTGAAGAATTTTAACAGTTTTCTTGTATCTACGAACGCCAGAATGCATAAAATTGACCTAAACGTCTCCTTTTCCTATTCTGAGTCGATTCTGCATGCTTTAAGTGTGTTTGGTGGCTCAGAACCATCAAAAAACGTTGAAATATAGTTCAAATTCAATAAAAATCGACAAAAATACAGTTTCTAGCTAAAATTTGATGGTTTCGTTGCACTTTCCGAGCCCGTAGGGTATCTGATTGGCTTAAAAGTACAAGAAAACACTTCAAAAGTGACGTTTCTGAAGAATTTTAACAGTTTTCTTGTATCTACGAACGCCAGAATGCATAAAATTGACCTAAACGTCTCCTTTTCCTATTCTGAGTCGATTCTGCATGCTTTAAGTGTGTTTGGTGGCTCAGAACCATCAAAAAACGTTGAAATATAGTTCAAATTCAATAAAAATCGACAAAAATACAGTTTCTAGCTAAAATTTGATGGTTTCGTTGCACTTTCCGAGCCCGTAGGGTATCTGATTGGCTTAAAAGTACAAGAAAACACTTCAAAAGTGACGTTTCTGAAGAATTTTAACAGTTTTCTTGTATCTACGAACGCCAGAATGCATAAAATTGACCTAAACGTCTCCTTTTCCTATTCTGAGTCGATTCTGCATGCTTTAAGTGTGTTTGGTGGCTCAGAACCATCAAAAAACGTTGAAATATAGTTCAAATTCAATAAAAATCGACAAAAATACAGTTTCTAGCTAAAATTTTATGGTTTCGTTGCACTTTCCGAGCCCGTAGGGTATCTGATTGGCTTAAAAGTACAAGAAAACACTTCAAAAGTGACGTTTCTGAAGAATTTTAACAGTTTTCTTGTATCTACGAACGCCAGAATGCATAAAATTGACCTAAACGTCTCCTTTTCCTATTCTGAGTCGATTCTGCATGCTTTAAGTGTGTTTGGTGGCTCAGAACCATCAAAAAACGTTGAAATATAGTTCAAATTCAATAAAAATCGACAAAAATACAGTTTCTAGCTAAAATTTGATGGTTTCGTTGCACTTTCCGAGCCCGTAGGGTATCTGATTGGCTTAAAAGTACAAGAAAACACTTCAAAAGTGACGTTTCTGAAGAATTTTAACATTTTTCTTGTATCTACGAACGCCAGAATGCATAAAATTGACCTAAACGTCTCCTTTTCCTATTCTGAGTCGATTCTGCATGCTTTAAGTGTGTTTGGTGGCTCAGAACCATCAAAAAACGTTGAAATATAGTTCAAATTCAATAAAAATCGACAAAAATACAGTTTCTAGCTAAAATTTTATGGTTTCGTTGCACTTTCCGAGCCCGTAGGGTATCTGATTGGCTTAAAAGTACAAGAAAACACTTCAAAAGTGACGTTTCTGAAGAATTTTAACAGTTTTCTTGTATCTACGAACGCCAGAATGCATAAAATTGACCTAAACGTCTCCTTTTCCTATTCTGAGTCGATTCTGCATGCTTTAAGTGTGTTTGGTGGCTCAGAACCATCAAAAAACGTTGAAATATAGTTCAAATTCAATAAAAATCGACAAAAATACAGTTTCTAGCTAAAATTTTATGGTTTCGTTGCACTTTCCGAGCCCGTAGGGTATCTGATTGGCTTAAAAGTACAAGAAAACACTTCAAAAGTGACGTTTCTGAAGAATTTTAACAGTTTTCTTGTATCTACGAACGCCAGAATGCATAAAATTGACCTAAACGTCTCCTTTTCCTATTCTGAGTCGATTCTGCATGCTTTAAGTGTGTTTGGTGGCTCAGAACCATCAAAAAACGTTGAAATATAGTTCAAATTCAATAAAAATCGACAAAAATACAGTTTCTAGCTAAAATTTGATGGTTTCGTTGCACTTTCCGAGCCCGTAGGGTATCTGATTGGCTTAAAAGTACAAGAAAACACTTCAAAAGTGACGTTTCTGAAGAATTTTAACAGTTTTCTTGTATCTACGAACGCCAGAATGCATAAAATTGACCTAAACGTCTCCTTTTCCTATTCTGAGTCGATTCTGCATGCTTTAAGTGTGTTTGGTGGCTCAGAACCATCAAAAAACGTTGAAATATAGTTCAAATTCAATAAAAATCGACAAAAATACAGTTTCTAGCTAAAATTTGATGGTTTCGGTGCACTTTCCGAGCCCGTAGGGTATCTGATTGGCTTAAAAGTACAAGAAAACACTTCAAAAGTGACGTTTCTGAAGAATTTTAACAGTTTTCTTGTATCTACGAACGCCAGAATGCATAAAATTGACCTAAACGTCTCCTTTTCCTATTCTGAGTCGATTCTGCATGCTTTAAGTGTGTTTGGTGGCTCAGAACCATCAAAAAACGTTGAAATATAGTTCAAATTCAATAAAAATCGACAAAAATACAGTTTCTAGCTAAAATTTGATGGTTTCGTTGCACTTTCCGAGCCCGTAGGGTATCTGATTGGCTTAAAAGTACAAGAAAACACTTCAAAAGTGACGTTTCTGAAGAATTTTAACAGTTTTCTTGTATCTACGAACGCCAGAATGCATAAAATTGACCTAAACGTCTCCTTTTCCTATTCTTAGTCGATTCTGCATGCTTTAAGTGTGTTTGGTGGCTCAGAACCATCAAAAAACGTTGAAATATAGTTCAAATTCAATAAAAATCGACAAAAATACAGTTTCTAGCTAAAATTTGATGGTTTCGTTGCACTTTCCGAGCCCGTAGGGTATCTGATTGGCTTAAAAGTACAAGAAAACACTTCAAAAGTGACGTTTCTGAAGAATTTTAACAGTTTTCTTGTATCTACGAACGCCAGAATGCATAAAATTGACCTAAACGTCTCCTTTTCCTATTCTGAGTCGATTCTGCATGCTTTAAGTGTGTTTGGTGGCTCAGAACCATCAAAAAACGTTGAAATATAGTTCAAATTCAATAAAAATCGACAAAAATACAGTTCCTAGATAAAATTTAATGGTTTCGTTGCACTTTCCGAGCCCGTAGGGTATCTGATTGGCTTAAAAGTACAAGAAAACACTTCAAAAGTGACGTTTCTGAAGAATTTTAACAGTTTTCTTGTATCTACGAACGCCAGAATGCATAAAATTGACCTAAACGTCTCCTTTTCCTATTCTGAGTCGATTCTGCATGCTTTAAGTGTGTTTGGTGGCTCAGAACCATCAAAAAACGTTGAAATATAGTTCAAATTCAATAAAAATCGACAAAAATACAGTTTCTAGCTAAAATTTGATGGTTTCGTTGCACTTTCCGAGCCCGTTGGGTATCTGATTGGCTTAAAAGTACAAGAAAACACTTCAAAAGTGACGTTTCTGAAGAATTTTAACAGTTTTCTTGTATCTACGAACGCCAGAATGCATAAAATTGACCTAAACGTCTCCTTTTCCTATTCTGAGTCGATTCTGCATGCTTTAAGTGTGTTTGGTGGCTCAGAACCATCAAAAAACGTTGAAATATAGTTCAAATTCAATAAAAATCGACAAAAATACAGTTTCTAGCTAAAATTTTATGGTTTCGTTGCACTTTCCGAGCCCGTAGGGTATCTGATTGGCTTAAAAGTACAAGAAAACACTTCAAAAGTGACGTTTCTGAAGAATTTTAACAGTTTTCTTGTATCTACGAACGCCAGAATGCATAAAATTGACCTAAACGTCTCCTTTTCCTATTCTGAGTCGATTCTGCATGCTTTAAGTGTGTTTGGTGGCTCAGAACCATCAAAAAACGTTGAAATATAGTTCAAATTCAATAAAAATCGACAAAAATACAGTTTCTAGCTAAAATTTGATGGTTTCGTTGCACTTTCCGAGCCCGTAGGGTATCTGATTGGCTTAAAAGTACAAGAAAACACTTCAAAAGTGACGTTTCTGAAGAATTTTAACAGTTTTCTTGTATCTACGAACGCCAGAATGCATAAAATTGACCTAAACGTCTCCTTTTCCTATTCTGAGTCGATTCTGCATGCTTTAAGTGTGTTTGGTGGCTCAGAACCATCAAAAAACGTTGAAATATAGTTCAAATTCAATAAAAATCGACAAAAATACAGTTTCTAGCTAAAATTTGATGGTTTCGGTGCACTTTCCGAGCCCGTAGGGTATCTGATTGGCTTAAAAGTACAAGAAAACACTTCAAAAGTGACGTTTCTGAAGAATTTTAACAGTTTTCTTGTATCTACGAACGCCAGAATGCATAAAATTGACCTAAACGTCTCCTTTTCCTATTCTGAGTCGATTCTGCATGCTTTAAGTGTGTTTGGTGGCTCAGAACCATCAAAAAACGTTGAAATATAGTTCAAATTCAATAAAAATCGACAAAAGTACAGTTTCTAGCTAAAATTTGATGGTTTCGTTGCACTTTCCGAGCCCGTAGGGTATCTGATTGGCTTAAAAGTACAAGAAAACACTTCAAAAGTGACGTTTCTGAAGAATTTTAACAGTTTTCTTGTATCTACGAACGCCAGAATGCATAAAATTGACCTAAACGTCTCCTTTTCCTATTCTTAGTCGATTCTGCATGCTTTAAGTGTGTTTGGTGGCTCAGAACCATCAAAAAACGTTGAAATATAGTTCAAATTCAATAAAAATCGACAAAAATACAGTTTCTAGCTAAAATTTGATGGTTTCGTTGCACTTTCCGAGCCCGTAGGGTATCTGATTGGCTTAAAAGTACAAGAAAACACTTCAAAAGTGACGTTTCTGAAGAATTTTAACAGTTTTCTTGTATCTACGAACGCCAGAATGCATAAAATTGACCTAAACGTCTCCTTTTCCTATTCTGAGTCGATTCTGCATGCTTTAAGTGTGTTTGGTGGCTCAGAACCATCAAAAAACGTTGAAATATAGTTCAAATTCAATAAAAATCGACAAAAATACAGTTCCTAGATAAAATTTAATGGTTTCGTTGCACTTTCCGAGCCCGTAGGGTATCTGATTGGCTTAAAAGTACAAGAAAACACTTCAAAAGTGACGTTTCTGAAGAATTTTAACAGTTTTCTTGTATCTACGAACGCCAGAATGCATAAAATTGACCTAAACGTCTCCTTTTCCTATTCTGAGTCGATTCTGCATGCTTTAAGTGTGTTTGGTGGCTCAGAACCATCAAAAAACGTTGAAATATAGTTCAAATTCAATAAAAATCGACAAAAATACAGTTTCTAGCTAAAATTTGATGGTTTCGTTGCACTTTCCGAGCCCGTTGGGTATCTGATTGGCTTAAAAGTACAAGAAAACACTTCAAAAGTGACGTTTCTGAAGAATTTTAACAGTTTTCTTGTATCTACGAACGCCAGAATGCATAAAATTGACCTAAACGTCTTCTTTTCCTATTCTGAGTCGATTCTGCATGCTTTAAGTGTGTTTGGTGGCTCAGAACCATCAAAAAACGTTGAAATATAGTTCAAATTCAATAAAAATCGACAAAAATACAGTTTCAAGCTAAAATTTGATGGTTTCGTTGCACTTTCCGAGCCCGTAGGGTATCTGATTGGCTTAAAAGTACAAGAAAACACTTCAAAAGTGACGTTTCTGAAGAATTTTAACAGTTTTCTTGTATCTACGAACGCCAGAATGCATAAAATTGACCTAAACGTCTCCTTTTCCTATTCTGAGTCGATTCTGCATGCTTTAAGTGTGTTTGGTGGCTCAGAACCATCAAAAAACGTTGAAATATAGTTCAAATTCAATAAAAATCGACAAAAATAAAGTTTCTAGCTAAAATTTGATGGTTTCGTTGCACTTTCCGAGCCCGTAGGGTATCTGATTGGCTTAAAAGTACAAGAAAACACTTCAAAAGTGACGTTTCTGAAGAATTTTAACAGTTTTCTTGTATCTACGAACGCCAGAATGCATAAAATTGACCTAAACGTCTCCTTTTCCTATTCTGAGTCGATTCTGCATGCTTTAAGTGTGTTTGGTGGCTCAGAACCATCAAAAAACGTTGAAATATAGTTCAAATTCAATAAAAATCGACAAAAATACAGTTTCTAGCTAAAATTTGATGGTTTCGTTGCACTTTCCGAGCCCGTAGGGTATGTGATTGGCTTAAAAGTACAAGAAAACACTTCAAAAGTGACGTTTCTGAAGAATTTTAACAGTTTTCTTGTATCTACGAACGCCAGAATGCATAAAATTGACCTAAACGTCTCCTTTTCCTATTCTGAGTCGATTCTGCATGCTTTAAGTGTGTTTGGTGGCTCAGAACCATCAAAAAACGTTGAAATATAGTTCAAATTCAATAAAAATCGACAAAAATACAGTTTCTAGCTAAAATTTGATGGTTTCATTGCACTTTCCGAGCCCGTAGGTTATCTGATTGGCTTAAAAGTACAAGAAAACACTTCAAAAGTGACGTTTCTGAAGAATTTTAACAGTTTTCTTGTATCTACGAACGCCAGAATGCATAAAATTGACCTAAACGTCTCCTTTTCCTATTCTGAGTCGATTCTGCATGCTTTAAGTGTGTTTGGTGGCTCAGAACCATCAAAAAACGTTGAAATATAGTTCAAATTCAATAAAAATCGACAAAAATACAGTTTCTAGCTAAAATTTGATGGTTTCGTTGCACTTTCCGAGCCCGTAGGGTATCTGATTGGCTTAAAAGTACAAGAAAACACTTCAAAAGTGACGTTTCTGAAGAATTTTAACAGTTTTCTTGTATCTACGAACGCCAGAATGCATAAAATTGACCTAAACGTCTCCTTTTCCTATTCTGAGTCGATTCTGCATGCTTTAAGTGTGTTTGGTGGCTCAGAACCATCAAAAAACGTTGAAATATAGTTCAAATTCAATAAAAATCGACAAAAATACAGTTTCTAGCTAAAATTTGATGGTTTCGTTGCACTTTCCGAGCCCGTAGGGTATCTGATTGGCTTAAAAGTACAAGAAAACACTTCAAAAGTGACGTTTCTGAAGAATTTTAACAGTTTTCTTGTATCTACGAACGCCAGAATGCATAAAATTGACCTAAACGTCTCCTTTTCCTATTCTGAGTCGATTCTGCATGCTTTAAGTGTGTTTGGTGGCTCAGAACCATCAAAAAACGTTGAAATATAGTTCTAATTCAATAAAAATCGACAAAAATACAGTTTCTAGCTAAAATTTGATGGTTTCGTTGCACTTTCCGAGCCCGTAGGGTATCTGATTGGCTTAAAAGTACAAGAAAACACTTCAAAAGTGACGTTTCTGAAGAATTTTAACAGTTTTCTTGTATCTACGAACGCCAGAATGCATAAAATTGACCTAAACGTCTCCTTTTCCTATTCTGAGTCGATTCTGCATGCTTTAAGTGTGTTTGGTGGCTCAGAACCATCAAAAAACGTTGAAATATAGTTCAAATTCAATAAAAATCGACAAAAATACAGTTTCTAGCTATAATTTGATGGTTTCGTTGCACTTTCCGAGCCCGTAGGGTATCTGATTGGCTTAAAAGTACAAGAAAACACTTCAAAAGTGACGTTTCTGAAGAATTTTAACAGTTTTCTTGTATCTACGAACGCCAGAATGCATAAAATTGACCTAAACGTCTCCTTTTCCTATTCTGAGTCGATTCTGCATGCTTTAAGTGTGTTTGGTGGCTCAGAACCATCAAAAAACGTTGAAATATAGTTCAAATTCAATAAAAATCGACAAAAATACAGTTTCTAGCTAAAATTTGATGGTTTCGTTGCACTTTCCGAGCCCGTAGGGTATCTGATTGGCTTAAAAGTACAAGAAAACACTTCAAAAGTGACGTTTCTGAAGAATTTTAACAGTTTTCTTGTATCTACGAACGCCAGAATGCATAAAATTGACCTAAACGTCTCCTTTTCCTATTCTGAGTCGATTCTGCATGCTTTAAGTGTGTTTGGTGGCTCAGAACCATCAAAAAACGTTGAAATATAGTTCAAATTCAATAAAAATCGACAAAAATACAGTTTCTAGCTAAAATTTGATGGTTTCGTTGCACTTTCCGAGCCCGTAGGGTATCTGATTGGCTTAAAAGTACAAGAAAACACTTCAAAAGTGACGTTTCTGAAGAATTTTAACAGTTTTCTTGTATCTACGAACGCCAGAATGCATAAAATTGACCTAAACGTCTCCTTTTCCTATTCTGAGTCGATTCTGCATGCTTTAAGTGTGTTTGGTGGCTCAGAACCATCAAAAAACGTTGAAATATAGTTCAAATTCAATAAAAATCGACAAAAATACAGTTTCTAGCTAAAATTTGATGGTTTCGTTGCACTTTCCGAGCCCGTAGGGTATCTGATTGGCTTAAAAGTACAAGAAAACACTTCAAAAGTGACGTTTCTGAAGAATTTTAACAGTTTTCTTGTATCTACGAACGCCAGAATGCATAAAATTGACCTAAACGTCTCCTTTTCCTATTCTGAGTCGATTCTGCATGCTTTAAGTGTGTTTGGTGGCTCAGAACCATCAAAAAACGTTGAAATATAGTTCAAATTCAATAAAAATCGACAAAAATACAGTTTCTAGCTAAAATTTGATGGTTTCGTTGCACTTTCCGAGCCCGTAGGGTATCTGATTGGCTTAAAAGTACAAGAAAACACTTCAAAAGTGACGTTTCTGAAGAATTTTAACAGTTTTCTTGTATCTACGAACGCCAGAATGCATAAAATTGACCTAAACGTCTCCTTTTCCTATTCTGAGTCGATTCTGCATGCTTTAAGTGTGTTTGGTGGCTCAGAACCATCAAAAAACGTTGAAATATAGTTCAAATTCAATAAAAATCGACAAAAATACAGTTTCTAGCTAAAATTTGATGGTTTCGTTGCACTTTCCGAGCCCGTAGGGTATCTGATTGGCTTAAAAGTACAAGAAAACACTTCAAAAGTGACGTTTCTGAAGTATTTTAACAGTTTTCTTGTATCTACGAACGCCAGAATGCATAAAATTGACCTAAACGTCTCCTTTTCCTATTCTGAGTCGATTCTGCATGCTTTAAGTGTGTTTGGTGGCTCAGAACCATCAAAAAACGTTGAAATATAGTTCAAATTCAATAAAAATCGACAAAAATACAGTTTCTAGCTAAAATTTGATGGTTTCGTTGCACTTTCCGAGCCCGTAGGGTATCTGATTGGCTTAAAAGTACAAGAAAACACTTCAAAAGTGACGTTTCTGAAGAATTTTAACAGTTTTCTTGTATCTACGAACGCCAGAATGCATAAAATTGACCTAAACGTCTCCTTTTCCTATTCTGAGTCGATTCTGCATGCTTTAAGTGTGTTTGGTGGCTCAGAACCATCAAAAAACGTTGAAATACAGTTCAAATTCAATAAAAATCGACAAAAATACAGTTTCTAGCTAAAATTTGATGGTTTCGTTGCACTTTCCGAGCCCGTAGGGTATCTGATTGGCTTAAAAGTACAAGAAAACACTTCAAAAGTGACGTTTCTGAAGAATTTTAACAGTTTTCTTGTATCTACGAACGCCAGAATGCATAAAATTGACCTAAACGTCTCCTTTTCCTATTCTGAGTCGATTCTGCATGCTTTAAGTGTGTTTGGTGGCTCAGAACCATCAAAAAACGTTGAAATATAGTTCAAATTCAATAAAAATCGACAAAAATACAGTTTCTAGCTAAAATTTGATGGTTTCGTTGCACTTTCCGAGCCCGTAGGGTATCTGATTGGCTTAAAAGTACAAGAAAACACTTCAAAAGTGACGTTTCTGAAGAATTTTAACAGTTTTCTTGTATCTACGAACGCCAGAATGCATAAAATTGACCTAAACGTCTCCTTTTCCTATTCTGAGTCGATTCTGCATGCTTTAAGTGTGTTTGGTGGCTCAGAACCATCAAAAAACGTTGAAATATAGTTCAAATTCAATAAAAATCGACAAAAATACAGTTTCTAGCTAAAATTTGATGGTTTCGTTGCACTTTCCGAGCCCGTAGGGTATCTGATTGGCTTAAAAGTACAAGAAAACACTTCAAAAGTGACGTTTCTGAAGAATTTTAACAGTTTTCTGGTATCTACGAACGCCAGAATGCATAAAATTGACCTAAACGTCTCCTCTTCCTATTCTGAGTCGATTCTGCATGCTTTAAGTGTGTTTGGTGGCTCAGAACCATCAAAAAACTTTGAAATATAGTTCAAATTCAATAAAAATCGACAAAAATACAGTTTCTAGCTAAAATTTGATGGTTTCGTTGCACTTTCCGAGCCCGTAGGGTATCTGATTGGCTTAAAAGTACAAGAAAACACTTCAAAAGTGACGTTTCTGAAGAATTTTAACAGTTTTCTTGTATCTACGAACGCCAGAATGCATAAAATTGACCTAAACGTCTCCTTTTCCTATTCTGAGTCGATTCTGCATGCTTTAAGTGTGTTTGGTGGCTCAGAACCATCAAAAAACGTTGAAATATAGTTCAAATTCAATTAAAATCGACAAAAATACAGTTTCTAGCTAAAATTTGATGGTTTCGTTGCACTTTCCGAGCCCGTAGGGTATCTGATTGGCTGAAAAGTACAAGGAAACACTTCAAAAGTGACGTTTCTGAAGAATTTTAACAGTTTTCTTGTATCTACGAACGCCAGAATGCATAAAATTGACCTAAACGTCTCCTTTTCCTATTCTGAGTCGATTCTGCATGCTTTAAGTGTGTTTGGTGGCTCAGAACCATCAAAAAACGTTGAAATATAGTTCAAATTCAATAAAAATCGACAAAAATACAGTTTCTAGCTAAAATTTGATGGTTTCGTTGCACTTTCCGAGCCCGTTGGGTATCTGATTGGCTTAAAAGTACAAGAAAACACTTCAAAAGTGACGTTTCTGAAGAATTTTAACAGTTTTCTTGTATCTACGAACGCCAGAATGCATAAAATTGACCTAAACGTCTCCTTTTCCTATTCTGAGTCGATTCTGCATGCTTTAAGTGTGTTTGGTGGCTCAGAACCATCAAAAAACGTTGAAATATAGTTCAAATTCAATAAAAATCGACAAAAATACAGTTTCTAGCTAAAATTTGATGGTTTCGTTGCACTTTCCGAGCCCGTAGGGTATCTGATTGGCTTAAAAGTACAAGAAAACACTTCAAAAGTGACGTTTCTGAAGAATTTTAACAGTTTTCTTGTATCTACGAACGCCAGAATGCATAAAATTGACCTAAACGTCTCCTTTTCCTATTCTGAGTCGATTCTGCATGCTTTAAGTGTGTTTGGTGGCTCAGAACCATCAAAAAACGTTGAAATATAGTTCAAATTCAATAAAAATCGACAAAAATACAGTTTCTAGCTAAAATTTGATGGTTTCGTTGCACTTTCCGAGCCCGTAGGGTATCTGATTGGCTTAAAAGTACAAGAAAACACTTCAAAAGTGACGTTTCTGAAGAATTTTAACAGTTTTCTTGCATCTACGAACGCCAGAATGCATAAAATTGACCTAAACGTCTCCTTTTCCTATTCTGAGTCGATTCTGCATGCTTTAAGTGTGTTTGGTGGCTCAGAACCATCAAAAAACGTTGAAATATAGTTCAAATTCAATAAAAATCGACAAAAATACAGTTTCTAGCTAAAATTTTATGGTTTCGTTGCACTTTCCGAGCCCGTAGGGTATCTGATTGGCTTAAAAGTACAAGAAAACACTTCAAAAGTGACGTTTCTGAAGAATTTTAACAGTTTTCTTGTATCTACGAACGCCAGAATGCATAAAATTGACCTAAACGTCTCCTTTTCCTATTCTGAGTCGATTCTGCATGCTTTAAGTGTGTTTGGTGGCTCAGAACCATCAAAAAACGTTGAAATATAGTTCAAATTCAATAAAAATCGACAAAAATACAGTTTCTAGCTAAAATTTGATGGTTTCGTTGCACTTTCCGAGCCCGTAGGGTATCTGATTGGCTTAAAAGTACAAGAAAACACTTCAAAAGTGACGTTTCTGAAGAATTTTAACAGTTTTCTTGTATCTACGAACGCCAGAATGCATAAAATTGACCTAAACGTCTCCTTTTCCTATTCTGAGTCGATTCTGCATGCTTTAAGTGTGTTTGGTGGCTCAGAACCATCAAAAAACGTTGAAATATAGTTCAAATTCAATAAAAATCGACAAAAATACCGTTTCTAGCTAAAATTTGATGGTTTCGTTGCACTTTCCGAGCCCGTAGGATATCTGATTGGCTTAAAAGTACAAGAAAACACTTCAAAAGTGACGTTTCTGAAGAATTTTAACAGTTTTCTTGTATCTACGAACGCCAGAATGCATAAAATTGACCTAAACGTCTCCTTTTCCTATTCTGAGTCGATTCTGCATGCTTTAAGTGTGTTTGGTGGCTCAGAACCATCAAAAAACGTTGAAATATAGTTCAAATTCAATAAAAATCGACAAAAATACAGTTTCTAGCTAAAATTTGATGGTTTCGTTGCACTTTCCGAGCCCGTAGGGTATCTGATTGGCTTAAAAGTACAAGAAAACACTTCAAAAGTGACGTTTCTGAAGAATTTTAACAGTTTTCTTGTATCTACGAACGCCAGAATGCATAAAATTGACCTAAACGTCTCCTTTTCCTATTCTGAGTCGATTCTGCATGCTTTAAGTGTGTTTGGTGGCTCAGAACCATCAAAAAACGTTGAAATATAGTTCAAATTCAATAAAAATCGAGAAAAATACAGTTTCTAGCTAAAATTTGATGGTTTCGTTGCACTTTCCGAGCCCGTTGGGTATCTGATTGGCTTAAAAGTACAAGAAAACACTTCAAAAGTGACGTTTCTGAAGAATTTTAACAGTTTTCTTGTATCTACGAACGCCAGAATGCATAAAATTGACCTAAACGTCTCCTTTTCCTATTCTGAGTCGATTCTGCATGCTTTAAGTGTGTTTGGTGGCTCAGAACCATCAAAAAACGTTGAAATATAGTTCAAATTCAATAAAAATCGACAAAAATACAGTTTCTAGCTAAAATTTGATGGTTTCGTTGCACTTTCCGAGCCCGTAGGGTATCTGACTGGCTTAAAAGTACAAGAAAACACTTCAAAAGTGACGTTTCTGAAGAATTTTAACAGTTTTCTTGTATCTACGAACGCCAGAATGCATTTAATTGACCTAAACGTCTCCTTTTCCTATTCTGAGTCGATTCTGCATGCTTTAAGTGTGTTTGGTGGCTCAGAACCATCAAAAAACGTTGAAATATAGTTCAAATTCAATAAAAATCGACAAAAATACAGTTTCTAGCTAAAATTTGATGGTTTCGTTGCACTTTCCGAGCCCGTAGGGTATCTGATTGGCTTAAAAGTACAAGAAAACACTTCAAAAGTGACGTTTCTGAAGAATTTTAACAGTTTTCTTGTATCTACGAACGCCAGAATGCATAAAATTGACCTAAACGTCTCCTTTTCCTATTCTGAGTCGATTCTGCATGCTTTAAGTGTGTTTGGTGGCTCAGAACCATCAAAAAACGTTGAAATATAGTTCAAATTCAATAAAAATCGACAAAATACAGTTTCTAGCTAAAATTTGATGGTTTCGTTGCACTTTCCGAGCCCGTAGGGTATCTGATCGGCTTAAAAGTCCAAGAAAACACTTCAAAAGTGACGTTTCTGAAGAATTTTAACAGTTTTCTTGTATCTACGAACGCCAGAATGCATAAAATTGACCTAAACGTTTCCTTTTCCTATTCTGAGTCGATTCTACATGCTTTAAGTGTGTTTGGTGGCTCAGAACCATCAAAAAACGTTGAAATATAGTTCAAATTCAATAAAAATCGACAAAAATACAGTTTCTAGCTAAAATTTGATGGTTTCGTTGCACTTTCCGAGCACGTAGGGTATCTGATTGGCTTAAAAGTACAAGAAAACACTTCAAAAGTAACGTTTCTGAAGAATTTTAACAGTTTTCTTGTATACGAACGCCAGAATGCATAAAATTGACCTAAACGTCTCCTTTTCCTATTCTGAGTCGATTCTGCATGCTTTAAGTGTGTTTGGTGGCTCAGAACCATCAAAAAACGTTGAAATATAGTTCAAATTCAATAAAAATCGACAAAAATACAGTTTCTAGCTAAAATTTGATGGTTTCGTTGCACTTTCCGAGCCCGTAGGGTATCTGATTGGCTTAAAAGTACAAGAAAACACTTCAAAAGTGACGTTTCTGAAGAATTTTAACAGTTTTCTTGTATCTACGAACGCCAGAATGCATAAAATTGACCTAAACATCTCCTTTTCCTATTCTGAGTCGATTCTGCATGCTTTAAGTGTGTTTGGTGGCTCAGAACCATCAAAAAACGTTGAAATATAGTTCAAATTCAATAAAAATCGACAGAAATACAGTTTCTAGCTAAAATTTGATGGTTTCGTTGCACTTTCCGAGCCCGTGGGGTATCTGATTGGCTTAAAAGTACAAGAAAACACTTCAAAAGTGACGTTTCTGAAGAATTTTAACAGTTTTCTTGTATCTACGAACGCCAGAATGCATAAAATTGACCTAAACGTCTCCTTTTCCTATTCTGAGTCGATTCTGCATGCCTTAAGTGTGTTTGGTGGCTCAGAACCATCAAAAAACGTTGAAATATAGTTCAAATTCAATAAAAATCGACAAAAATACAGTTTCTAGCTAAAATTTGATGGTTTCGTTGCACTTTCCGAGCCCGTAGGGTATCTGATTGGCTTAAAAGTACAAGAAAACACTTCAAAAGTGACGTTTCTGAAGAATTTTAACAGTTTTCTTGTATCTACGAACGCCAGAATGCATAAAATTGACCTAAACGTCTCCTTTTCCTATTCTGAGTCGATTCTGCATGCTTTAAGTGTGTTTGGTGGCTCAGAACCATCAAAAAACCTTGAAATATAGTTCAAATTCAATAAAAATCGACAAAAATACAGTTTCTAGCTAAAATTTGATGGTTTCGTTGCACTTTCCGAGCCCGTAGGATATCTGATTGGCTTAAAAGTACAAGAAAACACTTCAAAAGTGACGTTTCTGAAGAATTTTAACAGTTTTCTTGTATCTACGAACGCCAGAATGCATAAAATTGACCTAAACGTCTCCTTTTCCTATTCTGAGTCGATTCTGCATGCTTTAAGTGTGTTTGGTGGCTCAGAACCATCAAAAAACGTTGAAATATAGTTCAAATTCAATAAAAATCGACAAAAATACAGTTTCTAGCTAAAATTTGATGGTTTCGTTGCACTTTCCGAGCCCGTAGGGTATCTGATTGGCTTAAAAGTACAAGAAAACACCTCAAAAGTGACGTTTCTGAAGAATTTTAACAGTTTTCTTGTATCTACGAACGCCAGAATGCATAAAATTGACCTAAACATCTCCTTTTCCTATTCTGAGTCGATTCTGCATGCTTTAAGTGTGTTTGGTGGCTCAGAACCATCAAAAAACGTTGAAATATAGTTCAAATTCAATAAAAATCGACAGAAATACAGTTTCTAGCTAAAATTTGATGGTTTCGTTGCACTTTCCGAGCCCGTGGGGTATCTGATTGGCTTAAAAGTACAAGAAAACACTTCAAAAGTGACGTTTCTGAAGAATTTTAACAGTTTTCTTGTATCTACGAACGCCAGAATGCATAAAATTGACCTAAACGTCTCCTTTTCCTATTCTGAGTCGATTCTGCATGCTTTAAGTGTGTTTGGTGGCTCAGAACCATCAAAAAACGTTGAAATATAGTTCAAATTCAATAAAAATCGACAATAATACAGTTTCTAGCTAAAATTTGATGGTTTCGTTGCACTTTCCGAGCCCGTAGGGTATCTGATTGGCTTAAAAGTACAAGAAAACACTTCAAAAGTGACGTTTCTGATGAATTTTAACAGTTTTCTTGTATCTACGAACGCCAGAATGCATAAAATTGACCTAAACGTCTCCTTTTCCTATTCTGAGTCGATTCTGCATGCCTTAAGTGTGTTTGGTGGCTCAGAACCATCAAAAAACGTTGAAATATAGTTCAAATTCAATAAAAATCGACAAAAACACAGTTTCTAGCTAAAATTTGATGGTTTCGTTGCACTTTCCGAGCCCGTAGGGTATCTGATTGGCTTAAAAGTACAAGAAAACACTTCAAAAGTGACGTTTCTGAAGAATTTTAACAGTTTTCTTGTATCTACGAACGCCAGAATGCATAAAATTGACCTAAACGTCTCCTTTTCCTATTCTGAGTCGATTCTGCATGCTTTAAGTGTGTTTGGTGGCTCAGAACCATCAAAAAACGTTGAAATATAGTTCAAATTCAATAAAAATCGACAAAAATACAGTTTCTAGCTAAAATTTGATGGTTTCGTTGCACTTTCCGAGCCCGTAGGGTATCTGATTGGCTTAAAAGTACAAGAAAACACTTCAAAAGTGACGTTTCTGAAGAATTTTAACAGTTTTCTTGTATCTACGAACGCCAGAATGCATAAAATTGACCTAAACGTCTCCTTTTCCTATTCTGAGTCGATTCTGCATGCTTTAAGTGTGTTTGGTGGCTCAGAACCATCAAAAAACGTTGAAATATAGTTCAAATTCAATAAAAATCGACAAAAGTACAGTTTCTAGCTAAAATTTGATGGTTTCGTTGCACTTTCCGAGCCCGTAGGGTATCTGATTGGCTTAAAAGTACAAGAAAACACTTCAAAAGTGACGTTTCTGAAGAATTTTAACAGTTTTCTTGTATCTACGAACGCCAGAATGCATAAAATTGACCTAAACGTCTCCTTTTCCTATTCTGAGTCGATTCTGCATGCTTTAAGTGTGTTTGGTGGCTCAGAACCATCAAAAAACGTTGAAATATAGTTCAAATTCAATAAAAATCGACAAAAATACAGTTTCTAGCTAAAATTTGATGGTTTCGTTGCACTTTCCGAGCCCGTAGGGTATCTGATTGGCTTAAAAGTACAAGAAAACACTTCAAAAATGACGTTTCGGAAGAATTTTAACAGTTTTCTTGTATCTACGAACGCCAGAATGCATAAAATTGACCTAAACATCTCCTTTTCCTATTCTGAGTCGATTCTGCATGCTTTAAGTGTGTTTGGTGGCTCAGAACCATCAAAAAACGTTGAAATATAGTTCAAATTCAATAAAAATCGACAGAAATACAGTTTCTAGCTAAAATTTGATGGTTTCGTTGCACTTTCCGAGCCCGTGGGGTATCTGATTGGCTTAAAAGTACAAGAAAACACTTCAAAAGTGACGTTTCTGAAGAATTTTAACAGTTTTCTTGTATCTACGAACGCCAGAATGCATAAAATTGACCTAAACGTCTCCTTTTCCTATTCTGAGTCGATTCTGCATGCTTTAAGTGTGTTTGGTGGCTCAGAACCATCAAAAAACGTTGAAATATAGTTCAAATTCAATAAAAATCGACAATAATACAGTTTCTAGCTAAAATTTGATGGTTTCGTTGCACTTTCCGAGCCCGTAGGGTATCTGATTGGCTTAAAAGTACAAGAAAACACTTCAAAAGTGACGTTTCTGAAGAATTTTAACAGTTTTCTTGTATCTACGAACGCCAGAATGCATAAAATTGACCTAAACGTCTCCTTTTCCTATTCTGAGTCGATTCTGCATGCCTTAAGTGTGTTTGGTGGCTCAGAACCATCAAAAAACGTTGAAATATAGTTCAAATTCAATAAAAATCGACAAAAATACAGTTTCTAGCTAAAATTTGATGGTTTCGTTGCACTTTCCGAGCCCGTAGGGTATCTGATTGGCTTAAAAGTACAAGAAAACACTTCAAAAGTGACGTTTCTGAAGAATTTTAACAGTTTTCTTGTATCTACGAACGCCAGAATGCATAAAATTGACCTAAACGTCTCCTTTTCCTATTCTGAGTCGATTCTGCATGCTTTAAGTGTGTTTGGTGGCTCAGAACCATCAAAAAACGTTGAAATATAGTTCAAATTCAATAAAAATCGACAAAAATACAGTTTCTAGCTAAAATTTGATGGTTTCGTTGCACTTTCCGAGCCCGTTGGGTATCTGATTGGCTTAAAAGTACAAGAAAACACTTCAAAAGTGACGTTTCTGAAGAATTTTAACAGTTTTCTTGTATCTACGAACGCCAGAATGCATAAAATTGACCTAAACGTCTCCTTTTCCTATTCTGAGTCGATTCTGCATGCTTTAAGTGTGTTTGGTGGCTCAGAACCATCAAAAAACGTTGAAATATAGTTCAAATTCAATAAAAATCGACAAAAGTACAGTTTCTAGCTAAAATTTGATGGTTTCGTTGCACTTTCCGAGCCCGTAGGGTATCTGATTGGCTTAAAAGTACAAGAAAACACTTCAAAAGTGACGTTTCTGAAGAATTTTAACAGTTTTCTTGTATCTACGAACGCCAGAATGCATAAAATTGACCTAAACGTCTCCTTTTCCTATTCTGAGTCGATTCTGCATGCTTTAAGTGTGTTTGGTGGCTCAGAACCATCAAAAAACGTTGAAATATAGTTCAAATTCAATAAAAATCGACAAAAATACAGTTTCTAGCTAAAATTTGATGGTTTCGTTGCACTTTCCGAGCCCGTAGGATATCTGATTGGCTTAAAAGTACAAGAAAACACTTCAAAAGTGACGTTTCTGAAGAATTTTAACAGTTTTCTTGTATCTACGAACGCCAGAATGCATAAAATTGACCTAAACGTCTCCTTTTCCTATTCTGAGTCGATTCTGCATGCTTTAAGTGTGTTTGGTGGCTCAGAACCATCAAAAAACGTTGAAATATAGTTCAAATTCAATAAAAATCGACAAAAATACAGTTTCTAGCTAAAATTTGATGGTTTCGTTGCACTTTCCGAGCCCGTAGGGTATCTGATTGGCTTAAAAGTACAAGAAAATACTTCAAAAGTGACGTTTCTGAAGAATTTTAACAGTTTTCTTGTATCTACGAACGCCAGAATGCATAAAATTGACCTAAACGTCTCCTTTTCCTATTCTGAGTCGATTCTGCATGCTTTAAGTGTGTTTGGTGGCTCAGAACCATCAAAAAACGTTGAAATATAGTTCAAATTCAATAAAAATCGACAAAAATACAGTTTCTAGCTAAAATTTGATGGTTTCGTTGCACTTTCCGAGCCCGTAGGGTATCTGATTGGCTTAAAAGTACAAGAAAACACTTCAAAAGTGACGTTTCTGAAGAATTTTAACAGTTTTCTTGTATCTACGAACGCCAGAATGCATAAAATTGACCTAAACGTCTCCTTTTCCTATTCTGAGTCGATTCTGCATGCTTTAAGTGTGTTTGGTGGCTCAGAACCATCAAAAAACGTTGAAATATAGTTCAAATTCAATAAAAATCGACAAAAATACAGTTTCTAGCTAAAATTTGATGGTTTCGTTGCACTTTCCGAGCCCGTAGGGTATCTGATTGGCTTAAAAGTACAAGAAAACACTTCAAAAGTGACGTTTCTGAAGAATTTTAACAGTTTTCTTGTATCCACGAACGCCAGAATGCATAAAATTGACCTAAACGTCTCCTTTTCCTATTCTGAGTCGATTCTGCATGCTTTAAGTGTGTTTGGTGGCTCAGAACCATCAAAAAACGTTGAAATATAGTTCAAATTCAATAAAAATCGACAAAAATACAGTTTCTAGCTAAAATTTGATGGTTTCGTTGCACTTTCCGAGCCCGTAGGGTATCTGATTGGCTTAAAAGTACAAGAAAACACTTCAAAAGTGACGTTTCTGAAGAATTTTAACAGTTTTCTTGTATCTACGAACGCCAGAATGCATAAAATTGACCTAAACGTCTCCTTTTCCTATTCTGAGTCGATTCTGCATGCTTTAAGTGTGTTTGGTGGCTCAGAACCATCAAAAAACGTTGAAATATAGTTCAAATTCAATAAAAATCGACAAAAATACAGTTTCTAGCTAAAATTTGATGGTTTCGTTGCACTTTCCGAGCCCGTAGGGTATCTGATTGGCTTAAAAGTACAAGAAAACACTTCAAAAGTGACGTTTCTGAAGAATTTTAACAGTTTTCTTGTATCTACGAACGCCAGAATGCATAAAATTGACCTAAACGTCTCCTTTTCCTATTCTGAGTCGATTCTGCATGCTTTAAGTGTGTTTGGTGGCTCAGAACCATCAAAAAACGTTGAAATATAGTTCAAATTCAATAAAAATCGACAAAAATACAGTTTCTAGCTGAAATTTGATGGTTTCGTTGCACTTTCCGAGCCCGTAGGGTATCTGATTGGCTTAAAAGTACAAGAAAACACTTCAAAAGTGACGTTTCTGAAGAATTTTAACAGTTTTCTTGTATCTACGAACGCCAGAATGCATAAAATTGACCTAAACGTCTCCTTTTCCTATTCTGAGTCGATTCTGCATGCTTTAAGTGTGTTTGGTGGCTCAGAACCATCAAAAAACGTTGAAATATAGTTCAAATTCAATAAAAATCGACAAAAATACAGTTTCTAGCTAAAATTTGATGGTTTCGTTGCACTTTCCGAGCCCGTTGGGTATCTGATTGGCTTAAAAGTACAAGAAAACACTTCAAAAGTGACGTTTCTGAAGAATTTTAACAGTTTTCTTGTATCTACGAACGCCAGAATGCATAAAATTGACCTAAACGTCTCCTTTTCCTATTCTGAGTCGATTCTGCATGCTTTAAGTGTGTTTGGTGGCTCAGAACCATCAAAAAACGTTGAAATATAGTTCAAATTCAATAAAAATCGACAAAAATACAGTTTCTAGCTAAAATTTGATGGTTTCGTTGCACTTTCCGAGACCGTTGGGTATCTGATTGGCTTAAAAGTACAAGAAAACACTTCAAAAGTGACGTTTCTGAAGAATTTTAACAGTTTTCTTGTATCTACGAACGCCAGAATGCATAAAATTGACCTAAACGTCTCCTTTTCCTATTCTGAGTCGATTCTGCATGCTTTAAGTGTGTTTGGTGGCTCAGAACCATCAAAAAACGTTGAAATATAGTTCAAATTCAATAAAAATCGACAAAAATACAGTTTCTAGCTAAAATTTGATGGTTTCGTTGCACTTTCCGAGCCCGTAAGGTATCTGATTGGCTTAAAAGTACAAGAAAACACTTCAAAAGTGACGTTTCTGAAGAATTTTAACAGTTTTCTTGTATCTACGAACGCCAGAATGCATAAAATTGACCTAAACGTCTCCTTTTCCTATTCTGAGTCGATTCTGCATGCTTTAAGTGTGTTTGGTGGCTCAGAACCATCAAAAAACGTTGAAATATAGTTCAAATTCAATAAAAATCGACAAAAATACAGTTTCTAGCTAAAATTTGATGGTTTCGTTGCACTTTCCGAGCCCGTAGGGTATCTGATTGGCTTAAAAGTACAAGAAAACACTTCAAAAGTGACGTTTCTGAAGAATTTTAACAGTTTTCTTGTATCTACGAACGCCAGAATGCATAAAATTGACCTAAACGTCTCCTTTTCCTATTCTGAGTCGATTCTGCATGCTTTAAGTGTGTTTGGTGGCTCAGAACCATCAAAAAACGTTGAAATATAGTTCAAATTCAATAAAAATCGACAAAAATACAGTTTCTAGCTAAAATTTGATGGTTTCGTTGCACTTTCCGAGACCGTAGGGTATCTGATTGGCTTAAAAGTACAAGAAAACACTTCAAAAGTGACGTTTCTGAAGAATTTTAACAGTTTTCTTGTATCTACGAACGCCAGAATGCATAAAATTGACCTAAACGTCTCCTTTTCCTATTCTGAGTCGATTCTGCATGCTTTAAGTGTGTTTGGTGGCTCAGAACCATCAAAAAACGTTGAAATATAGTTCAAATTCAATAAAAATCGACAAAAATACAGTTTCTAGCTAAAATTTGATGGTTTCGTTGCACTTTCCGAGCCCGTAGGGTATCTGATTGGCTTAAAAGTACAAGAAAACACTTCAAAAGTGACGTTTCTGAAGAATTTTAACAGTTTTCTTGTATCTACGAACGCCAGAATGCATAAAATTGACCTAAACGTCTCCTTTTCCTATTCTGAGTCGATTCTGCATGCTTTAAGTGTGTTTGGTGGCTCAGAACCATCAAAAAACGTTGAAATATAGTTCAAATTCAATAAAAATCGACAAAAATACAGTTTCTAGCTAAAATTTGATGGTTTCGTTGCACTTTCCGAGCCCGTAGGGTATCTGATTGGCTTAAAAGTAGAAGAAAACACTTCAAAAGTGACGTTTCTGAAGAATTTTAACAGTTTTCTTGTATCTACGAACGCCAGAATGCATAAAATTGACCTAAACGTCTCCTTTTCCTATTCTGAGTCGATTCTGCATGCTTTAAGTGTGTTTGGTGGCTCAGAACCATCAAAAAACGTTGAAATATAGTTCAAATTCAATAAAAATCGACAAAAATACAGTTTCTAGCTAAAATTTGATGGTTTCGTTGCACTTTCCGAGCCCGTTGGGTATCTGATTGGCTTAAAAGTACAAGAAAACACTTCAATAGTGACGTTTCTGAAGAATTTTAACAGTTTTCTTGTATCTACGAACGCCAGAATGCATGAAATTGACCTAAACGTCTCCTTTTCCTATTCTGAGTCGATTC
The DNA here is from genome assembly GCF_036711695.1 of Zophobas morio. Taxonomy (NCBI): domain Eukaryota; kingdom Metazoa; phylum Arthropoda; class Insecta; order Coleoptera; family Tenebrionidae; genus Zophobas; species Zophobas morio. The sequence continues at coordinate 6,019 of NW_026972963.1, read as the reverse complement.
TGCATGCTTTAAGTGTGTTTGGTGGCTCAGAACCATCAAAAAACGTTGAAATATAGTTCAAATTCAATAAAAATCGACAAAAATACAGTTTCTAGCTAAAATTTGATGGTTTCGTTGCACTTTCCGAGCCCGTAAGGTATCTGATTGGCTTAAAAGTACAAGAAAACACTTCAAAAGTGACGTTTCTGAAGAATTTTAACAGTTTTCTTGTATCTACGAACGCCAGAATGCATAAAATTGACCTAAACGTCTCCTTTTCCTATTCTGAGTCGATTCTGCATGCTTTAAGTGTGTTTGGTGGCTCAGAACCATCAAAAAACGTTGAAATATAGTTCAAATTCAATAAAAATCGACAAAAATACAGTTTCTAGCTAAAATTTGATGGTTTCGTTGCACTTTCCGAGCCCGTAGGGTATCTGATTGGCTTAAAAGTACAAGAAAACACTTCAAAAGTGACGTTTCTGAAGAATTTTAACAGTTTTCTTGTATCTACGAACGCCAGAATGCATAAAATTGACCTAAACGTCTCCTTTTCCTATTCTGAGTCGATTCTGCATGCTTTAAGTGTGTTTGGTGGCTCAGAACCATCAAAAAACGTTGAAATATAGTTCAAATTCAATAAAAATCGACAAAAATACAGTTTCTAGCTAAAATTTGATGGTTTCGTTGCACTTTCCGAGCCCGTAGGGTATCTGATTGGCTTAAAAGTACAAGAAAACACTTCAAAAGTGACGTTTCTGAAGAATTTTAACAGTTTTCTTGTATCTACGAACGCCAGAATGCATAAAATTGACCTAAACGTCTCCTTTTCCTATTCTGAGTCGATTCTGCATGCTTTAAGTGTGTTTGGTGGCTCAGAACCATCAAAAAACGTTGAAATATAGTTCAAATTCAATAAAAATCGACAAAAATACAGTTTCTAGCTAAAATTTGATGGTTTCGTTGCACTTTCCGAGCCCGTAGGGTATCTGATTGGCTTAAAAGTACAAGAAAACACTTCAAAAGTGACGTTTCTGAAGAATTTTAACAGTTTTCTTGTATCTACGAACGCCAGAATGCATAAAATTGACCTAAACGTCTCCTTTTCCTATTCTGAGTCGATTCTGCATGCTTTAAGTGTGTTTGGTGGCTCAGAACCATCAAAAAACGTTGAAATATAGTTCAAATTCAATAAAAATCGACAAAAATACAGTTTCTAGCTAAAATTTGATGGTTTCGTTGCACTTTCCGAGCCCGTAGGGTATCTGATTGGCTTAAAAGTAGAAGAAAACACTTCAAAAGTGACGTTTCTGAAGAATTTTAACAGTTTTCTTGTATCTACGAACGCCAGAATGCATAAAATTGACCTAAACGTCTCCTTTTCCTATTCTGAGTCGATTCTGCATGCTTTAAGTGTGTTTGGTGGCTCAGAACCATCAAAAAACGTTGAAATATAGTTCAAATTCAATAAAAATCGACAAAAATACAGTTTCTAGCTAAAATTTTATGGTTTCGTTGCACTTTCCGAGCCCGTAGGGTATCTGATTGGCTTAACAGTACAAGAAAACACTTCAAAAGTGACGTTTCTGAAGAATTTTAACAGTTTTCTTGTATCTACGAACGCCAGAATGCATAAAATTGACCTAAACGTCTCCTTTTCCTATTCTGAGTCGATTCTGCATGCTTTAAGTGTGTTTGGTGGCTCAGAACCATCAAAAAACGTTGAAATATAGTTCAAATTCAATAAAAATCGACAAAAATACAGTTTCTAGCTAAAATTTGATGGTTTCGTTGCACTTTCCGAGCCCGTAGGGTATCTGATTGGCTTAAAAGTACAAGAAAACACTTCAAAAGTGACGTTTCTGAAGAATTTTAACAGTTTTCTTGTATCTACGAACGCCAGAATGCATAAAATTGACCTAAACGTCTCCTTTTCCTATTCTGAGTCGATTCTGCATGCTTTAAGTGTGTTTGGTGGCTCAGAACCATCAAAAAACGTTGAAATATAGTTCAAATTCAATAAAAATCGACAAAAATACAGTTTCTAGCTAAAATTTGACGGTTTCGTTGCACTTTCCGAGCCCGTAGGGTATCTAATTGGCTTAAAAGTACAAGAAAACACTTCAAAAGTGACGTTTCTGAAGAATTTTAACAGTTTTCTTGTATCTACGAACGCCAGAATGCATAAAATTGACCTAAACGTCTTCTTTTCCTATTCTGAGTCGATTCTGCATGCTTTAAGTGTGTTTGGTGGCTCAGAACCATCAAAAAACGTTGAAATATAGTTCAAATTCAATAAAAATCGACAAAAATACAGTTTCTAGCTAAAATTTGATGGTTTCGTTGCACTTTCCGAGCCCGTAGGGTATCTGATTGGCTTAAAAGTACAAGAAAACACTTCAAAAGTGACGTTTCTGAAGAATTTTAACAGTTTTCTTGTATCTACGAACGCCAGAATGCATAAAATTGACCTAAACGTCTCCTTTTCCTATTCTGAGTCGATTCTGCATGCTTTAAGTGTGTTTGGTGGCTCAGAACCATCAAAAAACGTTGAAATATAGTTCAAATTCAATAAAAATCGACAAAAATACAGTTTCTATCTAAAATTTGATGGTTTCGTTGCACTTTCCGAGCCCGTAGGGTATCTGATTGGCTTAAAAGTACAAGAAAACACTTCAAAAGTGACGTTTCTGAAGAATTTTAACAGTTTTCTTGTATCTACGAACGCCAGAATGCATAAAATTGACCTAAACGTCTCCTTTTCCTATTCTGAGTCGATTCTGCATGCTTTAAGTGTGTTTGGTGGCTCAGAACCATCAAAAAACGTTGAAATATAGTTCAAATTCAATAAAAATCGACAAAAATACAGTTTCTAGCTAAAATTTGATGGTTTCGTTGCACTTTCCGAGCCCGTAGGGTATCTGATTGGCTTAAAAGTACAAGAAAACACTTCAAAAGTGACGTTTCTGAAGAATTTTAACAGTTTTCTTGTATCTACGAACGCCAGAATGCATAAAATTGACCTAAACGTCTCCTTTTCCTATTCTGAGTCGATTCTGCATGCTTTAAGTGTGTTTGGTGGCTCAGAACCATCAAAAAACGTTGAAATATAGTTCAAATTCAATAAAAATCGACAAAAATACAGTTTCTAGCTAAAATTTGATGGTTTCGTTGCACTTTCCGAGCCCGTAGGGTATCTGATTGGCTTAAAAGTACAAGAAAACACTTCAAAAGTGACGTTTCTGAAGAATTTTAACAGTTTTCTTGTATCTACGAACGCCAGAATGCATAAAATTGACCTAAACGTCTCCTTTTCCTATTCTGAGTCGATTCTGCATGCTTTAAGTGTGTTTGGTGGCTCAGAACCATCAAAAAACGTTGAAATATAGTTCAAATTCAATAAAAATCGACAAAAATACAGTTTCTAGCTAAAATTTGATGGTTTCGTTGCACTTTCCGAGCCCGTAGGGTATCTGATTGGCTTAAAAGTACAAGAAAACACTTCAAAAGTGACGTTTCTGAAGAATTTTAACAGTTTTCTTGTATCTACGAACGCCAGAATGCATAAAATTGACCTAAACGTCTCCTTTTCCTATTCTGAGTCGATTCTGCATGCTTTAAGTGTGTTTGGTGGCTCAGAACCATCAAAAAACGTTGAAATATAGTTCAAATTCAATAAAAATCGACAAAAATACAGTTTCTAGCTAAAATTCGATGGTTTCGTTGCACTTTCCGAGACCGTTGGGTATCTGATTGGCTTAAAAGTACAAGAAAACACTTCAAAAGTGACGTTTCTGAAGAATTTTAACAGTTTTCTTGTATCTACGAACGCCAGAATGCATAAAATTGACCTAAACGTCTCCTTTTCCTATTCTGAGTCGATTCTGCATGCTTTAAGTGTGTTTGGTGGCTCAGAACCATCAAAAAACGTTGAAATATAGTTCAAATTCAATAAAAATCGGCAAAAATACAGTTTCTAGCTAAAATTTGATGGTTTCGTTGCACTTTCCGAGCCCGTAGGGTATCTGATTGGCTTAAAAGTACAAGAAAACATTTCAAAAGTGACGTTTCTGAAGAATTTTAACAGTTTTCTTGTATCTACGAACGCCAGAATGCATAAAATTGACCTAAACGTCTCCTTTTCCTATTCTGAGTCGATTCTGCATGCTTTAAGTGTGTTTGGTGGCTCAGAACCATCAAAAAACGTTGAAATATAGTTCAAATTCAATAAAAATCGACAAAAATACAGTTTCTAGCTAAAATTTTATGGTTTCGTTGCACTTTCCGAGCCCGTAGGGTATCTGATTGGCTTAAAAGTACAAGAAAACACTTCAAAAGTGACGTTTCTGAAGAATTTTAACAGTTTTCTTGTATCTACGAACGCCAGAATGCATAAAATTGACCTAAACGTCTCCTTTTCCTATTCTGAGTCGATTCTGCATGCTTTAAGTGTGTTTGGTGGCTCAGAACCATCAAAAAACGTTGAAATATAGTTCAAATTCAATAAAAATCGACAAAAATACAGTTTCTAGCTAAAATTTGATGGTTTCGTTGCACTTTCCGAGCCCGTAAGGTATCTGATTGGCTTAAAAGTACAAGAAAACACTTCAAAAGTGACGTTTCTGAAGAATTTTAACAGTTTTCTTGTATCTACGAACGCCAGAATGCATAAAATTGACCTAAACGTCTCCTTTTCCTATTCTGAGTCGATTCTGCATGCTTTAAGTGTGTTTGGTGGCTCAGAACCATAAAAAAACGTTGAAATATAGTTCAAATTCAATAAAAATCGACAAAAATACAGTTTCTAGCTAAAATTTGATGGTTTCGTTGCACTTTCCGAGCCCGTAGGGTATCTGATTGGCTTAAAAGTACAAGAAAACACTTCAAAAGTGACGTTTCTGAAGAATTTTAACAGTTTTCTTGTATCTACGAACGCCAGAATGCATAAAATTGACCTAAACGTCTCCTTTTCCTATTCTGAGTGGATTCTGCATGCTTTAAGTGTGTTTGGTGGCTCAGAACCATCAAAAAACGTTGAAATATAGTTCAAATTCAATAAAAATCGACAAAAATACAGTTTCTAGCTAAAATTTGATGGTTTCGTTGCACTTTCCGAGCCCGTAGGGTATCTGATTGGCTTAAAAGTACAAGAAAACACTTCAAAAGTGACGTTTCTGAAGAATTTTAACAGTTTTCTTGTATCTACGAACGCCAGAATGCATAAAATTGACCTAAACGTCTCCTTTTCCTATTCTGAGTCGATTCTGCATGCTTTAAGTGTGTTTGGTGGCTCAGAACCATCAAAAAACGTTGAAATATAGTTCAAATTCAATAAAAATCGACAAAAATACAGTTTCTAGCTAAAATTTGATGGTTTCGTTGCACTTTCCGAGCCCGTAGGGTATCTGATTGGCTTAAAAGTACAAGAAAACACTTCAAAAGTGACGTTTCTGAAGAATTTTAACAGTTTTCTTGTATCTACGAACGCCAGAATGCATAAAATTGACCTAAACGTCTCCTTTTCCTATTCTGAGTCGATTCTGCATGCTTTAAGTGTGTTTGGTGGCTCAGAACCATCAAAAAACGTTGAAATATAGTTCAAATTCAATAAAAATCGACAAAAATACAGTTTCTAGCTAAAATTTGATGGTTTCGTTGCACTTTCCGAGCCCGTAGGGTATCTGATTGGCTTAAAAGTAGAAGAAAACACTTCAAAAGTGACGTTTCTGAAGAATTTTAACAGTTTTCTTGTATCTACGAACGCCAGAATGCATAAAATTGACCTAAACGTCTCCTTTTCCTATTCTGAGTCGATTCTGCATGCTTTAAGTGTGTTTGGTGGCTCAGAACCATCAAAAAACGTTGAAATATAGTTCAAATTCGATAAAAATCGACAAAAATACAGTTTCTAGCTAAAATTTTATGGTTTCGTTGCACTTTCCGAGCCCGTAGGGTATCTGATTGGCTTAAAAGTACAAGAAAACACTTCAAAAGTGACGTTTCTGAAGAATTTTAACAGTTTTCTTGTATCTACGAACGC
>NW_026972962.1:0-82463 GCF_036711695.1 Zophobas morio | reverse complement strand
AAATTTTAGCTAGAAACTGTATTTTTGTCGATTTTTATTGAATTTGAACTATATTTCAACGTTTTTTGATGGTTCTGAGCCACCAAACACACTTAAAGAATGCAGAATCGACTCAGAATAGGAAAAGGAGACGTTTAGGTCAATTTTATGCATTCTGGCGTTCGTAGATACAAGAAAACTGTTAAAATTCTTCAGAAACGTCACTTTTGAAGTGTTTTCTTGTACTTTTAAGCCACTCAGATACCCTACGGGCTCGGAAAGTGCAACGAAACCATCAAATTTTAGCTAGAAACTGTATTTTTGTCGATTTTTATTGAATTTTGAACTATATTTCAACGTTTTTTGATGGTTCTGAGCCACCAAACACACTTAAAGCATGCAGAATCGACTCAGAATAGGAAAAGGAGACGTTTAGGTAAATTTTATGCATTCTGGGGTTCGTAGATACAAGAAAACTTTTAAAATTCTTCAGAAACGTCACTTTTGAAGTGTTTTCTTGTACTTTTAAGCCACTCAGATACCCTACGGGCTCGGAAAGTGCAACGAAACCATCAAATTTTAGCTAGAAACTGTATTTTTGTCGATTTTTATTGAATTTGAACTATATTTCAACGTTTTTTGATGGTTCTGAGCCACCAAACACACTTAAAGCATGCAGAATCGACTCAGAATAGGAAAAGGAGACGTTTAGGTCAATTTTATGCATTCTGGCGTTCGTAGATACAAGAAAACTGTTAAGATTCTTCAGAAACGTCACTTTTGAAGTGTTTTCTTGTACTTTTAAGCCACTCAGATACCCTACGGGCTCGGAAAGTGCAACGAAACCATCAAATTTTAGCTAGAAACTGTATTTTTGTCGATTTTTATTGAATTTGAACTATATTTCAACGTTTTTTGATGGTTCTGAGCCACCAAACACACTTAAAGCATGCAGAATCGACTCAGAATAGGAAAAGGAGACGTTTAGGTCAATTTTATGCATTCTGGCGTTCGTAGATACAAGAAAACTGTTAAAATTCTTCAGAAACGTCACTTTTGAAGTGTTTTCTTGTACTTTTAAGCCACTCAGATACCCTACGGGCTCGGAAAGTGCAACGAAACCATCAAATTTTAGCTAGAAACTGTATTTTTGTCGATTTTTATTGAATTTGAACTATATTTCAACGTTTTTTGATGGTTCTGAGCCACCAAACACACTTAAAGAATGCAGAATCGACTCAGAATAGGAAAAGGAGACGTTTAGGTCAATTTTATGCATTCTGGCGTTCGTAGATACAAGAAAACTGTTAAAATTCTTCAGAAACGTCACTTTTGAAGTGTTTTCTTGTACTTTTAAGCCACTCAGATACCCTACGGGCTCGGAAAGTGCAACGAAACCATCAAATTTTAGCTAGAAACTGTATTTTTGTCGATTTTTATTGAATTTGAACTATATTTCAACGTTTTTTGATGGTTCTGAGCCACCAAACACACTTAAAGCATGCAGAATCGACTCAGAATAGGAAAAGGAGACGTTTAGATCAATTTTATGCATTCTGGCGTTCGTAGATACAAGAAAACTGTTAAAATTCTTCAGAAACGTCACTTTTGAAGTGTTTTCTTGTACTTTTAAGCCACTCAGATACCCTACGGGCTCGGAAAGTGCAACGAAACCATCAAATTTTAGCTAGAAACTGTATTTTTGTCGATTTTTATTGAATTTGAACTATATTTCAACGTTTTTTGATGGTTCTGAGCCACCAAACACACTTAAAGCATGCAGAATCGACTCATAATAGGAAAAGGAGACGTTTAGGTCAATTTTATGCATTCTGGCGTTCGTAGATACAAGAAAACTGTTAAAATTCTTCAGAAACGTCACTTTTGAAGTGTTTTCTTGTACTTTTAAGCCACTCAGATACCCTACGGGCTCGGAAAGTGCAACGAAACCATCAAATTTTAGCTAGAAACTGTATTTTTGTCGATTTTTATTGAATTTGAACTATATTTCAACGTTTTTTGATGGTTCTGAGCCACCAAACACACTTAAAGCATGCAGAATCGACTCAGAATAGGAAAAGGAGACGTTTAGGTCAATTTTATGCATTCTGGCGTTCGTAGATACAAGAAAACTGTTAAAATTCTTCAGAAACGTCACTTTTGAAGTGTTTTCTTGTACTTTTAAGCCACTCAGATACCCTACGGGCTCGGAAAGTGCAACGAAACCATCAAATTTTAGCTATAAACTGTATTTTTGTCGATTTTTATTGAATTTGAACTATATTTCAACGTTTTTTGATGGTTCTGAGCCACCAAACACACTTAAAGCATGCAGAATCGACTCAGAATAGGAAAAGGAGACGTTTAGGTCAATTTTATGCATTCTGGCGTTCGTAGATACAAGAAAACTGTTAAAATTCTTCAGAAACGTCACTTTTGAAGTGTTTTCTTGTACTTTTAAGCCACTCAGATACCCTACGGGCTCGGAAAGTGCAACGAAACCATCAAATTTTAGCTAGAAACTGTATTTTTGTCGATTTTTATTGAATTTGAACTATATTTCAACGTTTTTTGATGGTTCTGAGCCAATAAACACACTTAAAGCATGCAGAATCGACTCAGAATGGGAAAAGGAGACGTTTAGGTCAATTTTATGCATTCTGGCGTTCGTAGATACAAGAAAACTGTTAAAATTCTTCAGAAACGTCACTTTTGAAGTGTTTTCTTGTACTTTTAAGCCACTCAGATACCCTACGGGCTCGGAAAGTGCAACGAAACCATCAAATTTTAGCTAGAAACTGTATTTTTGTCGATTTTTATTGAATTTGAACTATATTTCAACGTTTTTTGATGGTTCTGACCCACCAAACACACTTAAAGCATGCAGAATCGACTCAGAATAGGAAAAGGAGACGTTTAGGTCAATTTTATGCATTCTGGCGTTCGTAGATACAAGAAAACTGTTAAAATTCTTCAGAAACGTCACTTTTGAAGTGTTTTCTTGTACTTTTAAGCCACTCAGATACCCTACGGGCTCGGAAAGTGCAACGAAACCATCAAATTTTAGCTAGAAACTGTATTTTTGTCGATTTTTATTGAATTTGAACTATATTTCAACGATTTTTGATGGTTCTGAGCCACCAAACACACTTAAAGCATGCAGAATCGACTCAGAATAGGAAAAGGAGACGTTTAGGTCAATTTTATGCATTCTGGCGTTCGTAGATACAAGAAAACTGTTAAAATTCTTCAGAAACGTCACTTTTGAAGTGTTTTCTTGTACTTTTAAGCCACTCAGATACCCTACGGGCTCGGAAAGTGCAACGAAACCATCAAATTTTAGCTAGAAACTGTATTTTTGTCGATTTTTATTGAATTTGAACTATATTTCAACGTTTTTTGATGGTTCTGAGCCACCAAACACACTTAAAGCATGCAGAATCGACTCAGAACAGGAAAAGGAGACGTTTAGGTCACTTTTATGCATTCTGGCGATCGTAGATACAAGAAAACTGTTAAAATTCTTCAGAAACGTCACTTTTGAAGTGTTTTCTTGTACTTTTAAGCCACTCAGATACCCTACGGGCTCGGAAAGTGCAACGAAACCATCAAATTTTAGCTAGAAACTGTATTTTTGTCGATTTTTATTGAATTTGAACTATATTTCAACGTTTTTTGATGGTTCTGAGCCACCAAACACACTTAAAGCATGCAGAATCGACTCAGAATAGGAAAAGGAGACGTTTAGGTCAATTTTATGCATTCTGGCGTTCGTAGATACAAGAAAACTGTTAAAATTCTTCAGAAACGTCACTTTTGAAGTGTTTTCTTGTACTTTTAAGCCACTCAGATACCCTACGGGCTCGGAAAGTGCAACGAAACCATCAAATTTTAGCTAGAAACTGTATTTTTGTCGATTTTTATTGAATTTGAACTATATTTCAACGTTTTTTGATGGTTCTGAGCCACCAAACACACTTAAAGCATGCAGAATCGACTCAGAATAGGAAAAGGAGACGTTTAGGTCAATTTTATGCATTCTGGCGTTCGTAGATACAAGAAAACTGTTAAAATTCTTCAGAAACGTCACTTTTGAAGTGTGAAGTGTTTTCTTGTACTTTTAAGCCACTCAGATACCCTACGGGCTCGGAAAGTGCAACGAAACCATCAAATTTTAGCTAGAAACTGTATTTTTGTCGATTTTTATTGAATTTGAACTATATTTCAACGTTTTTTGATGGTTCTGAGCCACCAAACACACTTAAAGCATGCAGAATCGACTCAGAATAGGAAAAGGAGACGTTTAGGTCAATTTTATGCATTCTGGCGTTCGTAGATACAAGAAAACTGTTAAAATTCTTCAGAAACGTCACTTTTGAAGTGTTTTCTTGTACTTTTAAGCCACTCAGATACCCTACGGGCTCGGAAAGTGCAACGAAACCATCAAATTTTAGCTAGAAACTGTATTTTTGTCGATTTTTATTGAATTTGAACTATATTTCAACGTTTTTTGATGGTTCTGAGCCACCAAACACACTTAAAGCATGCAGAATCGACTCAGAATAGGAAAAGGAGACGTTTAGGTCAATTTTATGCATTCTGGCGTTCGTAGATACAAGAAAACTGTTAAAATTCTTCAGAAACGTCACTTTTGAAGTGTTTTCTTGTACTTTTAAGCCACTCAGATACCCTACGGGCTCGGAAAGTGCAACGAAACCATCAAATTTTAGCTAGAAACTGTATTTTTGTCGATTTTTATTGAATTTGAACTATATTTCAACGTTTTTTGATGGTTCTGAGCCACCAAACACACTTAAAGCATGCAGAATCGACTCAGAATAGGAAAAGGAGACGTTTAGGTCAATTTTATGCATTCTGGCGTTCGTAGATACAAGAAAACTGTTAAAATTCTTCAGAAACGTCACTTTTGAAGTGTTTTCTTGTACTTTTAAGCCACTCAGATACCCTACGGGCTCGGAAAGTGCAACGAAACCATCAAATTTTAGCTATAAACTGTATTTTTGTCGATTTTTATTGAATTTGAACTATATTTCAACGTTTTTTGATGGTTCTGAGCCACCAAACACACTTAAAGCATGCAGAATCGACTCAGAATAGGAAAAGGAGACGTTTAGGTCAATTTTATGCATTCTGGCGTTCGTAGATACAAGAAAACTGTTAAAATTCTTCAGAAACGTCACTTTTGAAGTGTTTTCTTGTACTTTTAAGCCACTCAGATACCCTACGGGCTCGGAAAGTGCAACGAAACCATCAAATTTTAGCTAGAAACTGTATTTTTGTCGATTTTTATTGAATTTGAACTATATTTCAACGTTTTTTGATGGTTCTGAGCCAATAAACACACTTAAAGCATGCAGAATCGACTCAGAATGGGAAAAGGAGACGTTTAGGTCAATTTTATGCATTCTGGCGTTCGTAGATACAAGAAAACTGTTAAAATTCTTCAGAAACGTCACTTTTGAAGTGTTTTCTTGTACTTTTAAGCCACTCAGATACCCTACGGGCTCGGAAAGTGCAACGAAACCATCAAATTTTAGCTAGAAACTGTATTTTTGTCGATTTTTATTGAATTTGAACTATATTTCAACGTTTTTTGATGGTTCTGACCCACCAAACACACTTAAAGCATGCAGAATCGACTCAGAATAGGAAAAGGAGACGTTTAGGTCAATTTTATGCATTCTGGCGTTCGTAGATACAAGAAAACTGTTAAAATTCTTCAGAAACGTCACTTTTGAAGTGTTTTCTTGTACTTTTAAGCCACTCAGATACCCTACGGGCTCGGAAAGTGCAACGAAACCATCAAATTTTAGCTAGAAACTGTATTTTTGTCGATTTTTATTGAATTTGAACTATATTTCAACGATTTTTGATGGTTCTGAGCCACCAAACACACTTAAAGCATGCAGAATCGACTCAGAATAGGAAAAGGAGACGTTTAGGTCAATTTTATGCATTCTGGCGTTCGTAGATACAAGAAAACTGTTAAAATTCTTCAGAAACGTCACTTTTGAAGTGTTTTCTTGTACTTTTAAGCCACTCAGATACCCTACGGGCTCGGAAAGTGCAACGAAACCATCAAATTTTAGCTAGAAACTGTATTTTTGTCGATTTTTATTGAATTTGAACTATATTTCAACGTTTTTTGATGGTTCTGAGCCACCAAACACACTTAAAGCATGCAGAATCGACTCAGAACAGGAAAAGGAGACGTTTAGGTCACTTTTATGCATTCTGGCGATCGTAGATACAAGAAAACTGTTAAAATTCTTCAGAAACGTCACTTTTGAAGTGTTTTCTTGTACTTTTAAGCCACTCAGATACCCTACGGGCTCGGAAAGTGCAACGAAACCATCAAATTTTAGCTAGAAACTGTATTTTTGTCGATTTTTATTGAATTTGAACTATATTTCAACGTTTTTTGATGGTTCTGAGCCACCAAACACACTTAAAGCATGCAGAATCGACTCAGAATAGGAAAAGGAGACGTTTAGGTCAATTTTATGCATTCTGGCGTTCGTAGATACAAGAAAACTGTTAAAATTCTTCAGAAACGTCACTTTTGAAGTGTTTTCTTGTACTTTTAAGCCACTCAGATACCCTACGGGCTCGGAAAGTGCAACGAAACCATCAAATTTTAGCTAGAAACTGTATTTTTGTCGATTTTTATTGAATTTGAACTATATTTCAACGTTTTTTGATGGTTCTGAGCCACCAAACACACTTAAAGCATGCAGAATCGACTCAGAATAGGAAAAGGAGACGTTTAGGTCAATTTTATGCATTCTGGCGTTCGTAGATACAAGAAAACTGTTAAAATTCTTCAGAAACGTCACTTTTGAAGTGTGAAGTGTTTTCTTGTACTTTTAAGCCACTCAGATACCCTACGGGCTCGGAAAGTGCAACGAAACCATCAAATTTTAGCTAGAAACTGTATTTTTGTCGATTTTTATTGAATTTGAACTATATTTCAACGTTTTTTGATGGTTCTGAGCCACCAAACACACTTAAAGCATGCAGAATCGACTCAGAATAGGAAAAGGAGACGTTTAGGTCAATTTTATGCATTCTGGCGTTCGTAGATACAAGAAAACTGTTAAAATTCTTCAGAAACGTCACTTTTGAAGTGTTTTCTTGTACTTTTAAGCCACTCAGATACCCTACGGGCTCGGAAAGTGCAACGAAACCATCAAATTTTAGCTAGAAACTGTATTTTTGTCGATTTTTATTGAATTTGAACTATATTTCAACGTTTTTTGATGGTTCTGAGCCACCAAACACACTTAAAGCATGCAGAATCGACTCAGAATAGGAAAAGGAGACGTTTAGGTCAATTTTATGCATTCTGGCGTTCGTAGATACAAGAAAACTGTTAAAATTCTTCAGAAACGTCACTTTTGAAGTGTTTTCTTGTACTTTTAAGCCACTCAGATACCCTACGGGCTCGGAAAGTGCAACGAAACCATCAAATTTTAGCTAGAAACTGTATTTTTGTCGATTTTTATTGAATTTGAACTATATTTCAACGTTTTTTGATGGTTCTGAGCCACCAAACACACTTAAAGCATGCAGAATCGACTCAGAATAGGAAAAGGAGACGTTTAGGTCAATTTTATGCATTCTGGCGTTCGTAGATACAAGAAAACTGTTAAAATTCTTCAGAAACGTCACTTTTGAAGTGTTTTCTTGTACTTTTAACCCACTCAGATACCCTACGGGCTCGGAAAGTGCAACGAAACCATCAAATTTTAGCTAGAAACTGTATTTTTGTCGATTTTTATTGAATTTGAACTATATTTCAACGTTTTTTGATGGTTCTGAGCCACCAAACACACTTAAAGCATGCAGAATCGACTCAGAATAGGAAAAGGAGACGTTTAGGTCAATTTTATGCATTCTGGCGTTCGTAGATACAAGAAAACTGTTAAAATTCTTCAGAAACGTCACTTTTGAAGTGTTTTCTTGTACTTTTAAGCCACTCAGATACCCTACGGGCTCGGAAAGTGCAACGAAACCATCAAATTTTAGCTAGAAACTGTATTTTTGTCGATTTTTATTGAATTTGAACTATATTTCAACGTTTTTTGATGGTTCTGAGCCACCAAACACACTTAAAGCATGCAGAATCGACTCAGAATAGGAAAAGGAGACGTTTAGGTCAATTTTATGCATTCTGGCGTTCGTAGATACAAGAAAACTGTTAAAATTCTTCAGAAACGTCACTTTTGAAGTGTTTTCTTGTACTTTTAAGCCACTCAGATACCCTACGGGCTCGGAAAGTGCAACGAAACCATCAAATTTTAGCTAGAAACTGTATTTTTGTCGATTTTTATTGAATTTGAACTATATTTCAACGTTTTTTGATGGTTCTGAGCCACCAAACACACTTAAAGCATGCAGAATCGACTCAGAATAGGAAAAGGAGACGTTTAGGTCAATTTTATGCATTCTGGCGTTCGTAGATACAAGAAAACTGTTAAAATTCTTCAGAAACGTCACTCTTGAAGTGTTTTCTTGTACTTTTAAGCCACTCAGATACCCTACGGGCTCGGAAAGTGCAACGAAACCATCAAATTTTAGCTAGAAACTGTATTTTTGTCGATTTTTATTGAATTTGAACTATATTTCAACGTTTTTTGATGGTTCTGAGCCACCAAACACACTTAAAGCATGCAGAATCGACTCAGAATAGCAAAAAGGAGACGTTTAGGTCAATTTTATGCATTCTGGCGTTCGTAGATACAAGAAAACTGTTAAAATTCTTCAGAAACGTCACTTTTGAAGTGTTTTCTTGTACTTTTAAGCCACTCAGATACCCTACGGGCTCGGAAAGTGCAACGAAACCATCAAATTTTAGCTAGAAACTGTATTTTTGTCGATTTTTATTGAATTTGAACTATATTTCAACGTTTTTTATTATTATTATTATTATTATTATTATTATTATTAAAGTATATCTCCTAACAGGCTTGAGAGCCCAATTACTAGGAGACAATAGAAAGATATAGTAAAATATAAAGAAGCAGTTGTTTATCATGTTTTCATTACATATAGGCCATTATACCTGAAAACATTTCTTAATCTCCAATCTTTTACAGCAAAATATATCAACTTGTTCTTCAATATCTTTATAGGACTCAAGCGTCTGGTATAACGGTGATGATTTCATGATATTTGTTCTGGGTATTGGTTGTTGAAATATAAAATGGAACCTTAAATTACGTGATAGAACCCGAATATTTATCATCGCCACTAATCTTTCGCATTTGATCATGTTGTTAATTACACCATGCAGTAAAAGTACATAAGCACATTGCCTTCTCAATCCCAGACTAATCATCTCAAAACGTTCACACAACACGTTATACGAAAAGCCTCTACACGGGTATACCCCATCCTGCCTAAAAGCCATATACTTTAAGAAACGTCTCTGAACCCGTTCTAAGCTGTTGCAGTGAATCTGGTATATGGGACTCCAAACGACAGAAGAATATTCAAGGCGGGGTCTGACGAGGGCATAGTACAATAATTTCACCACTGCAAGCTCTTGAATTTCCCGAGAATTACGAATAACAAATCCTAGGGATGTGTATGCTGATGTAGATATCTTCCTAACATGCTCTATAAAGTTCACCTTTGTGTCATATGTGACCCCGAGATCTTTTATAAATTGTGGACGCTTCAGAATTTCTCCATCTATTTTGTACTCAAAATTAAAATTCTCTTTCCTCCTGGTGTAAGTCTTTATGAAACACTTATCTTTATTCAAAGGGAGTTGATTGTTTGTGGACCACAGAATTACACGATCTAAGTTTAATTGAAGCCTCTTGCAGTCTTCAATATTCTTGATCTCAAAGAAAAGTTTCAAGTCGTCCGCATACAGCAGATATTCAACATCAAGTTGGTTGGTGATATCATCAATGTAAATATTAAAGAGTAATGGGCCCAGAACTGATCCCTGAGGGACCCCAGACGATTGAAGAAATGTGTCAGACGAATAACCCTTGTAATATACATATTGCGACCTGCCAGACAAATAAGAACCAAGAAGTTCAATCAATGAGTTTGAAAAACCAAAAGCTTCCAACTTGTTAAGTAACATTGCATGGTTGATTCGGTCAAAAGCCTTAGAAAAATCCGCATACGCACAGTCTACCTGACTACGTTTATCTAGGCAATCTGCTAAGTACTGTGTCTTTATGATCAAATTAGTCACCGTTGATTTTCCTTTCACGAACCCGTGCTGCTGCGGCGTTAAACGACTAACAATATGTGGATATGTCTGAGAATATAAAACGATTTCGAGAATCTTGGCAAAGTTGTTTATAAGAGTAATGGGTCTATAATTTCCTATTTCACTTCGCCGACCTGTTTTATGAATAGGAACAATGCGTGATAATTTCCAGCTATTTGGAAAGACAGACTCTTTTAATATTAAGTTACATATTACTGTTAAGGGTTTTGCGAAAATAGTTGCACAATCCTTAATCAGAAAAGACGGTATCATGTCGGGTCCTGCAGTCAATGATGGTTTCAAACGTTTAATAGCTCTATATACTGTTTCTTCATCAACTTGATTTATATGTAGTATGTCTGTGTAAGGTTTAATAAAGGTAAGTTTTTTGATGGTTCTGAGCCACCAAACACACTTAAAGCATGCAGAATCGACTCAGAATAGGAAAAGGAGACGTTTAGGTCAATTTTATGCATTCTGGCGTTCGTAGATACAAGAAAACTGTTAAAATTCTTCAGAAACGTCACTTTTGAAGTGTTTTCTTGTACTTTTAAGCCACTCAGATACCCTACGGGCTCGGAAAGTGCAACGAAACCATCAAATTTTAGCTAGAAACTGTATTTTTGTCGATTTTTATTGAATTTGAACTATATTTCAACGTTTTTTGATGGTTCTGAGCCACCAAACACACTTAAAGCATGCAGAATCGACTCAGAATAGGAAAAGGAGACGTTTAGGTCAATTTTATGCATTCTGGCGTTCGTAGATACAAGAAAACTGTTAGAATTCTTCAGAAACGTCACTTTTGAAGCGTTTTCTTGTACTTTTAAGCCACTCAGATACCCTACGGGCTCGGAAAGTGCAACGAAACCATCAAATTTTAGCTAGAAACTGTATTTTTGTCGATTTTTATTGAATTTGAACTATATTTCAACGTTTTTTGATGGTTCTGAGCCTCCAAACACACTTAAAGCATGCAGAATCGACTCAGAATAGGAAAAGGAGACGTTTAGGTCAATTTTATGCATTCTGGCGTTCGTAGATACAAGAAAACTGTTAAAATTCTTCAGAAACGTCACTTTTGAAGTGTTTTCTTGTACTTTTAAGCCACTCAGATACCCTACGGGCTCGGAAAGTGCAACGAAACCATCAAATTTTAGCTAGAAACTGTATTTTTGTCGATTTTTATTGAATTTGAACTATATTTCAACGTTTTTTGATGGTTCTGAGCCACCAAACACACTTAAAGCATGCCGAATCGACTCAGAATAGGAAAAGGAGACGTTTAGGTCAATTTTATGCATTCTGGCGTTCGTAGATACAAGAAAACTGTTAAAATTCTTCAGAAACGTCACTTTTGAAGTGTTTTCTTGTACTTTTAAGCCACTCAGATACCCTACGGGCTCGGAAAGTGCAACGAAACCATCAAATTTTAGCTAGAAACTGTATTTTTGTCGATTTTTATTGAATTTGAACTATATTTCAACGTTTTTTGATGGTTCTGAGCCACCAAACACACTTAAAGCATGCAGAATCGACTCAGAATAGGAAAAGGAGACGTTTAGGTCAATTTTATGCATTCTGGCTTTCGTAGATACAAGAAAACTGTTAAAATTCTTCAGAAACGTCACTTTTGAAGTGTTTTCTTGTACTTTTAAGCCACTCAGATACCCTACGGGCTCGGAAAGTGCAACGAAACCATCAAATTTTAGCTAGAAACTGTATTTTTGTCGATTTTTATTGAATTTGAACTATATTTCAACGTTTTTTGATGGTTCTGAGCCACCAAACACACTTAAAGCATGCAGAATCGACTCAGAATAGGAAAAGGAGACGTTTAGGTCAATTTTATGCATTCTGGCCTTCGTAGATACAAGAAAACTGTTAAAATTCTTCAGAAACGTCACTTTTGAAGTGTTTTCTTGTACTTTTAAGCCACTCAGATACCCTACGGGCTCGGAAAGTGCAACGAAACCATCAAATTTTAGCTAGAAACTGTATTTTTGTCAATTTTTATTGAATTTGAACTATATTTCAACGTTTTTTGATGGTTCTGAGCCACCAAACACACTTAAAGCATGCAGAATCGACTCAGAATAGGAAAAGGAGACGTTTAGGTCAATTTTATGCATTCTGGCGTTCGTAGATACAAGAAAACTGTTAAAATTCTTCAGAAACGTCACTTTTGAAGTGTTTTCTTGTACTTTTAAGCCACTCAGATACCCTACGGGCTCGGAAAGTGCAACGAAACCATCAAATTTTAGCTAGAAACTGTATTTTTGTCGATTTTTATTGAATTTGAACTATATTTCAACGTTTTTTGATGGTTTTGAGCCACCAAACACACTTAAAGCATGCAGAATCGACTCAGAATAGGAAAAGGAGACGTTTAGGTCAATATTATGCATTCTGGCGTTCGTAGATACAAGAAAACTGTTAAAATTCTTCAGAAACGTCACTTTTGAAGTGTTTTCTTGTACTTTTAAGCCACTCAGATACCCTACGGGCTCGGAAAGTGCAACGAAACCATCAAATTTTAGCTAGAAACTGTATTTTTGTCGATTTTTATTGAATTTGAACTATATTTCAACGTTTTTTGATGGTTCTGAGCCACCAAACACACTTAAAGCATGCAGAATCGACTCAGAATAGGAAAAGGAGACGTTTAGGTCAATTTTATGCATTCTGGCGTTCGTAGATACAAGAAAACTGTTAAAATTCTTTAGAAACGTCACTTTTGAAGCGTTTTCTTGTACTTTTAAGCCACTCAGATACCCTACGGGCTCGGAAAGTGCAACGAAACCATCAAATTTTAGCTAGAAACTGTATTTTTGTCGATTTTTATTGAATTTGAACTATATTTCAACGTTTTTTGATGGTTCTGAGCCACCAAACACACTTAAAGCATGCAGAATCGACTCAGAATAGGAAAAGGAGATGTTTAGGTCAATTTTATGCATTCTGGCGTTCGTGGATACAAGAAAACTGTTAAAATTCTTCAGAAACGTCACTTTTGAAGTGTTTTCTTGTACTTTTAAGCCACTCAGATACCCTACGGGCTCGGAAAATGCAACGCAACGAAACCATCAAATTTTAGCTAGAAACTGTATTTTTGTCGATTTTTATTGAATTTCAACTATATTTCAACGTTTTTTGATGGTTCTGAGCCACCAAACACACTTAAAGCATGCAGAATCGACTCAGAATAGGAAAAGGAGACGTTTAGGTCAATTTTATGCATTCTGGCGTTCGTAGATACAAGAAAACTGTTAAAATTCTTCAGAAACGTCACT
Organism: Zophobas morio; assembly: GCF_036711695.1. NCBI lineage: Eukaryota > Metazoa > Arthropoda > Insecta > Coleoptera > Tenebrionidae > Zophobas > Zophobas morio. Next base: position 68,936 of record NW_026972962.1, on the reverse strand, counting down.
TTTGAAGTGTTTTCTTGTACTTTTAAGCCACTCAGATACCCTACGGGCTCGGAAAGTGCAACGAAACCATCAAATTTTAGCTAGAAACTGTATTTTTGTCGATTTTTATTGAATTTGAACTATATTTCAACGTTTTTTGATGGTTTTGAGCCACCAAGCACACTTAAAGCATGCAGAATCGACTCAGAATAGGAAAAGGAGACGTTTAGGTCAATTTTATGCATTCTGGCGTTCGTAGATACAAGAAAACTGTTAAAATTCTTCAGAAACGTCACTTTTGAAGTGTTTTCTTGTACTTTTAAGCCACTCAGATACCCTACGGGCTCGGAAAGTGCAACGAAACCATCAAATTTTAGCTAGAAACTGTATTTTTGTCGATTTTTATTGAATTTGAACTATATTTCAACGTTTTTTGATGGTTCTGAGCCACCAAACACACTTAACGCATGCAGAATCGACTCAGAATAGGAAAAGGAGACGTTTAGGTCAATTTTATGCATTCTGGCGTTCGTAGATACAAGAAAACTGTTAAAATTCTTCAGAAACGTCACTTTTGAAGTGTTTTCTTGTACTTTTAAGCCACTCAGATACCCTACGGGCTCGGAAAGTGCAACGAAACCATCAAATTTTAGCTATAAACTGCATTTTTGTCGATTTTTATTGAATTTGAACTATATTTCAACGTTTTTTGATGGTTCTGAGCCACCAAACACACTTAAAGCATGCAGAATCGACTCAGAATAGGAAAAGGAGACGTTTAGGTCAATTTTATGCATTCTGGCGTTCGTAGATACAAGAAAACTGTTAAAATTCTTCAGAAACGTCACTTTTGAAGTGTTTTCTTGTACTTTTAAGCCACTCAGATACCCTACGGGCTCGGAAAGTGCAACGAAACCACAAATTTTAGCTAGAAACTGTATTTTTGTCGATTTTTATTGAATTTGAACTATATTTCAACGTTTTTTGATGGTTCTGAGCCAATAAACACACTTAAAGCATGCAGAATCGACTCAGAATAGGAAAAGGAGACGTTTAGGTCAATTTTATGCATTCTGGCGTTCGTAGATACAAGAAAACTGTTAAAATTCTTCAGAAACGTCACTTTTGAAGTGTTTTCTTGTACTTTTAAGCCACTCAGATACCCTACGGGCTCGGAAAGTGCAACGAAACCATCAAATTTTAGCTAGAAACTGTATTTTGTCGATTTTTATTGAATTTGAACTATATTTCAACGTTTTTTGATGGTTCTGAGCCACCAAACACACTTAAAGCATGCAGAATCGACTCAGAATAGGAAAAGGAGACGTTTAGGTCAATTTTATGCATTCTGGCGTTCGTAGATACAAGAAAACTGTTAAAATTCTTCAGAAACGTCACTTTTGAAGTGTTTTCTTGTACTTTTAAGCCACTCAGATACCCTACGGGCTCGGAAAGTGCAACGAAACCATCAAATTTTAGCTAGAAACTGTATTTTTGTCGATTTTTATTGAATTTGAACTATATTTCAACGTTTTTTGATGGTTCTGAGCCACCAAACACACTTAAAGCATGCAGAATCGACTCAGAATAGGAAAAGGAGACGTTTAGGTCAATTTTATACATTCTGGCGTTCGTAGATACAAGAAAACTGTTAAAATTCTTCAGAAACGTCACTTTTGAAGTGTTTTCTTGTACTTTTAAGCCACTCAGATACCCTACGGGCTCGGAAAGTGCAACGAAACCATCAAATTTTAGCTAGAAACTGTATTTTTGTCGATTTTTATTGAATTTGAACTATATTTCAACGTTGTTTGATGGTTCTGAGCCACCAAACACACTTAAAGCATGCAGAATCGACTCAGAATAGGAAAAGGAGACGTTTAGGTCAATTTTATGCATTCTGGCGTTCGTAGATACAAGAAAACTGTTAAAATTCTTCAGAAACGTCACTTTTGAAGTGTTTTCTTGTACTTTTAAGCCACTCAGATACCCTACGGGCTCGGAAAGTGCAACGAAACCATCAAATTTTAGCTAGAAACTGTATTTTTGTCGATTTTTATTGAATTTGAACTATATTTCAACGTTTTTTGATGGTTCTGAGCCACCAAACACACTTAAAGCATGCAGAATCGACTCAGAATAGGAAAAGGAGACGTTTAGGTCAATTTTATGCATTCTGGCGTTCGTAGATACAAGAAAACTGTTAAAATTCTTCAGAAACGTCACTTTTGAAGTGTTTTCTTGTACTTTTAAGCCACTCAGATACCCAACGGGCTCGGAAAGTGCAACGAAACCATCAAATTTTAGCTAGAAACTGTATTTTTGTCGATTTTTATTGAATTTGAACTATATTTCACGTTTTTTGATGGTTCTGAGCCACCAAACACACTTAAAGCATGCAGAATCGACTCAGAATAGGAAAAGGAGACGTTTAGGTCAATTTTATGCATTCTGGCGTTCGTAGATACAAGAAAACTGTTAAAATTCTTCAGAAACGTCACTTTTGAAGTGTTTTCTTGTACTTTTAAGCCACTCAGATACCCTACGGGCTCGGAAAGTGCAACGAAACCATCAAATTTTAGCTAGAAACTGTATTTTTGTCGATTTTTATTGAATTTGAACTATATTTCACGTTTTTTGATGGTTCTGAGCCACCAAACACACTTAAAGCATGCAGAATCGACTCAGAATAGGAAAAGGAGACGTTTAGGTCAATTTTATGCATTCTGGCGTTCGTAGATACAAGAAAACTGTTAAAATTCTTCAGAAACGTCACTTTTGAAGTGTTTTCTTGTACTTTTAAGCCACTCAGATACCCTACGGGCTCGGAAAGTGCAACGAAACCATCAAATTTTAGCTAGAAACTGTATTTTTGTCGATTTTTATTGAATTTGAACCATATTTCAACGTTTTTTGATGGTTCTGAACCACCAAACACACTTAAAGCATGCAGAATCGACTCAGAATAGGAAAAGGAGACGTTTAGGTCAATTTTATGCATTCTGGCGTTCGTAGATACAAGAAAACTGTTAAAATTCTTCAGAAACGTCACTTTTGAAGTGTTTTCTTGTACTTTTAAGCCACTCAGATACCCTACGGGCTCGGAAAGTGCAACGAAACCATCAAATTTTAGCTAGAAACTGTATTTTTGTCGATTTTTATTGAATTTGAACTATATTTCAACGTTTTTTGATGGTTCTGAGCCACCAAACACACTTAAAGCATGCAGAATCGACTCAGAATAGGAAAAGGAGACGTTTAGGTCAATTTTATGCATTCTGGCGTTCGTAGATACAAGAAAACTGTTAAAATTCTTCAGAAACGTCACTTTTGAAGTGTTTTCTTGTACTTTTAAGCCACTCAGATACCCTACGGTCTCGGAAAGTGCAACGAAACCATCAAATTTTAGCTAGAAACTGTATTTTTGTCGATTTTTATTGAATTTGAACTATATTTCAACGTTTTTTGATGGTTCTGAACCACCAAACACACTTAAAGCATGCAGAATCGACTCAGAATAGGAAAAGGAGACGTTTAGGTCAATTTTATGCATTCTGGCGTTCGTAGATACAAGAAAACTGTTAAAATTCTTCAGAAACGTCACTTTTGAAGTGTTTTCTTGTACTTTTAAGCCACTCAGATACCCTACGGGCTCGGAAAGTGCAACGAAACCATCAAATTTTAGCTAGAAACTGTATTTTTGTCGATTTTTATTGAATTTGAACTATATTTCAACGTTTTTTGATGGTTCTGAGCCACCAAACACACTTAAAGCATGCAGAATCTACTCAGAACAGGAAAAGGAGACGTTTAGGTCAATTTTATGCATTCTGGCGTTCGTAGATACAAGAAAACTGTTAAAATTCTTCAGAAACGTCACTTTTGAAGTGTTTTCTTGTACTTTTAAGCAGTTTCTAGCTAAAATTTGATGGTTTCGTTGCACTTTCCGAGCCCGTCGGGTATCTGAGTGGCTTAAAAGTACAAGAAAACACTTCAAAAGTGACGGTTCTGAAGAATTTTAACAGTTTTCTTGTATCTACGAACGCCAGAATGTATAAAATTGACCTAAACGTCTCCTTTTCCTATTCTGAGTCGATTCTGCATGCTTTAAGTGTGTTTGGTGGCTCAGAACCATCAAAAAACGTTGAAATATAGTTCAAATTCAATAAAAATCGACAAAAATACAGTTTCTAGCTAAAATTTGATGGTTTCGTTGCACTTTCCGAGCCCGTAGGGTATCTGAGTGGCTTAAAAGTACAAGAAAACACTTCAAAAGTGACGTTTCTGAAGAATTTTAACAGTTTTCTTGTATCTACGAACGCCAGAATGCATAAAATTGACCTAAACGTCTCCTTTTCCTATTCTGAGTCGATTCTGCATGCTTTAAGTGTGTTTGGTGGCTCAGAACCATCAAAAAACGTTGAAATATAGTTCAAATTCAATAAAAATCGACAAAAATACAGTTTCTAGCTAAAATTTGATGGTTTCGTTGCACTTTCCGAGCCCGTAGGGTATCTGAGTGGCTTAAAAGTACAAGAAAACACTTCAAAAGTGACGGTTCTGAAGAATTTTAACAGTTTTCTTGTATCTACGAACGCCAGAATGCATAAAATTGACCTAAACGTCTCCTTTTCCTATTCTGAGTCGATTCTGCATGCTTTAAGTGTGTTTGGTGGCTCAGAACCATCAAAAAACGTTGAAATATAGTTCAAATTCAATAAAAATCGACAAAAATACAGTTTCTAGCTAAAATTTGATGGTTTCGTTGCACTTTCCGAGCCCGTAGGGTATCTGAGTGGCTTAAAAGTACAAGAAAACACTTCAAAAGTGACGTTTCTGAAGAATTTTAACAGTTTTCTTGTATCTACGAACGCCAGAATGCATAAAATTGACCTAAACGTCTCCTTTTCCTATTCTGAGTCGATTCTGCATGCTTTAAGTGTGTTTGGTGGCTCAGAACCATCAAAAAACGTTGAAATATAGTTCAAATTCAATAAAAATCGACAAAAATACAGTTTCTAGCTAAAATTTGATGGTTTCGTTGCACTTTCCGAGCCCGTAGGGTATCTGAGTGGCTTAAAAGTACAAGAAAACACTTCAAAAGTGACGTTTCTGAAGAATTTTAACAGTTTTCTTGTATCTACGAACGCCAGAATGCATAAAATTGACCTAAACGTCTCCTTTTCCTATTCTGAGTCGATTCTGCATGCTTTAAGTGTGTTTGGTGGCTCAGAACCATCAAAAAACGTTGAAATATAGTTCAAATTCAATAAAAATCGACAAAAATACAGTTTCTAGCTAAAATTTGATGGTTTCGTTGCACTTTCCGAGCCCGTAGGGTATCTGAGTGGCTTAAAAGTACAAGAAAACACTTCAAAAGTGACGTTTCTGAAGAACTTTAACAGTTTTCTTGTACCTACGAACGCCAGAATGCATAAAATTGACCTAAACGTCTCCTTTTCCTTTTCTGAGTCGATTCTGCATGCTTTAAGTGTGTTTGGTGGCTCAGAACCATCAAAAAACGTTGAAATATAGTTCAAATTCAATAAAAATCGACAAAAATACAGTTTCTAGCTAAAATTTGATGGTTTCGTTGCACTTTCCGAGCCCGTAGGGTATCTGAGTGGCTTAAAAGTACAAGAAAACACTTCAAAAGTGACGGTTCTGAAGAATTTTAACAGTTTTCTTGTATCTACGAACGCCAGAATGCATAAAATTGACCTAAACGTCTCCTTTTCCTATTCTGAGTCGATTCTGCATGCTTTAAGTGTGTTTGGTGGCTCAGAACCATCAAAAAACGTTGAAATATAGTTCAAATTCAATAAAAATCGACAAAAATACAGTTTCTAGCTAAAATTTGATGGTTTCGTTGCACTTTCCGAGCCCGTAGGGTATCTGAGTGGCTTAAAAGTACAAGAAAACACTTCAAAAGTGACGTTTCTGAAGAATTTTAACAGTTTTCTTGTATCTACGAACGCCAGAATGCATAAAATTGACCTAAACGTCTCCTTTTCCTATTCTGAGTCGATTCTGCATGCTTTAAGTGTGTTTGGTGGCTCAGAACCATCAAAAAACGTTGAAATATAGTTCAAATTCAATAAAAATCGACAAAAATACAGTTTCTAGCTAAAATTTGATGGTTTCGTTGCACTTTCCGAGCCCGTAGGGTATCTGAGTGGCTTAAAAGTACAAGAAAACACTTCAAAAGTGACGTTTCTGAAGAATTTTAACAGTTTTCTTGTATCTACGAACGCCAGAATGCATAAAATTGACCTAAACGTCTCCTTTTCCTATTCTGAGTCGATTCTGCATGCTTTAAGTGTGTTTGGTGGCTCAGAACCATCAAAAAACGTTGAAATATAGTTCAAATTCAATAAAAATCGACAAAAATACAGTTTCTAGCTAAAATTTGATGGTTTCGTTGCACTTTCCGAGCCCGTAGGGTATCTGAGTGGCTTAAAAGTACAAGAAAACACTTCAAAAGTGACGTTTCTGAAGAACTTTAACAGTTTTCTTGTACCTACGAACGCCAGAATGCATAAAATTGACCTAAACGTCTCCTTTTCCTTTTCTGAGTCGATTCTGCATGCTTTAAGTGTGTTTGGTGGCTCAGAACCATCAAAAAACGTTGAAATATAGTTCAAATTCAATAAAAATCGACAAAAATACAGTTTCTAGCTAAAATTTGATGGTTTCGTTGCACTTTCCGAGCCCGTAGGGTATCTGAGTGGCTTAAAAGTACAAGAAAACACTTCAAAAGTGACGGTTCTGAAGAATTTTAACAGTTTTCTTGTATCTACGAACGCCAGAATGCATAAAATTGACCTAAACGTCTCCTTTTCCTATTCTGAGTCGATTCTGCATGCTTTAAGTGTGTTTGGTGGCTCAGAACCATCAAAAAACGTTGAAATATAGTTCAAATTCAATAAAAATCGACAAAAATACAGTTTCTAGCTAAAATTTGATGGTTTCGTTGCACTTTCCGAGCCCGTAGGGTATCTGAGTGGCTTAAAAGTACAAGAAAACACTTCAAAAGTGACGTTTCTGAAGAATTTTAACAGTTTTCTTGTATCTACGAACGCCAGAATGCATAAAATTGACCTAAACGTCTCCTTTTCCTATTCTGAGTCGATTCTGCATGCTTTAAGTGTGTTTGGTGGCTCAGAACCATCAAAAAACGTTGAAATATAGTTCAAATTCAATAAAAATCGACAAAAATACAGTTTCTAGCTAAAATTTGATGGTTTCGTTGCACTTTCCGAGCCCGTAGGGTATCTGAGTGGCTTAAAAGTACAAGAAAACACTTCAAAAGTGACGTTTCTGAAGAATTTTAACAGTTTTCTTGTATCTACGAACGCCAGAATGCATAAAATTGACCTAAACGTCTCCTTTTCCTATTCTGAGTCGATTCTGCATGCTTTAAGTGTGTTTGGTGGCTCAGAACCATCAAAAAACGTTGAAATATAGTTCAAATTCAATAAAAATCGACAAAAATACAGTTTCTAGCTAAAATTTGATGGTTTCGTTGCACTTTCCGAGCCCGTAGGGTATCTGAGTGGCTTAAAAGTACAAGAAAACACTTCAAAAGTGACGTTTCTGAAGAATTTTAACAGTTTTCTTGTATCTACGAACGCCAGAATGCATAAAATTGACCTAAACGTCTCCTTTTCCTATTCTGAGTCGATTCTGCATGCTTTAAGTGTGTTTGGTGGCTCAGAACCATCAAAAAACGTTGAAATATAGTTCAAATTCAATAAAAATCGACAAAAATACAGTTTCTAGCTAAAATTTGATGGTTTCGTTGCACTTTCCGAGCCCGTAGGGTATCTGAGTGGCTTAAAAGTACAAGAAAACACTTCAAAAGTGACGTTTCTGAAGAATTTTAACAGTTTTCTTGTATCTACGAACGCCAGAATGCATAAAATTGACCTAAACGTCTCCTTTTCCTATTCTGAGTCGATTCTGCATGCTTTAAGTGTGTTTGGTGGCTCAGAACCATCAAAAAACGTTGAAATATAGTTCAAATTCAATAAAAATCGACAAAAATACAGTTTCTAGCTAAAATTTGATGGTTTCGCTGCACTTTCCGAGCCCGTAGGGTATCTGAGTGGCTTAAAAGTACAAGAAAACACTTCAAAAGTGACGGTTCTGAAGAATTTTAACAGTTTTCTTGTATCTACGAACGCCAGAATGCATAAAATTGACCTAAACGTCTCCTTTTCCTATTCTGAGTCGATTCTGCATGCTTTAAGTGTGTTTGGTGGCTCAGAACCATCAAAAAACGTTGAAATATAGTTCAAATTCAATAAAAATCGACAAAAATACAGTTTCTAGCTAAAATTTGATGGTTTCGTTGCACTTTCCGAGCCCGTAGGGTATCTGAGTGGCTTAAAAGTACAAGAAAACACTTCAAAAGTGACGTTTCTGAAGAATTTTAACAGTTTTCTTGTATCTACGAACGCCAGAATGCATAAAATTGACCTAAACGTCTCCTTTTCCTATTCTGAGTCGATTCTGCATGCTTTAAGTGTGTTTGGTGGCTCAGAACCATCAAAAAACGTTGAAATATAGTTCAAATTCAATAAAAATCGACAAAAATACAGTTTCTAGCTAAAATTTGATGGTTTCGTTGCACTTTACGAGCCCGTAGGGTATCTGAGTGGCTTAAAAGTACAAGAAAACACTTCAAAAGTGACGTTTCTGAAGAATTTTAACAGTTTTCTTGTATCTACGAACGCCAGAATGCATAAAATTGACCTAAACGTCTCCTTTTCCTATTCTGAGTCGATTCTGCATGCTTTAAGTGTGTTTGGTGGCTCAGAACCATCAAAAAACGTTGAAATATAGTTCAAATTCAATAAAAATCGACAAAAATACAGTTTCTAGCTAAAATTTGATGGTTTCGTTGCACTTTCCGAGCCCGTAGGGTATCTGAGTGGCTTAAAAGTACAAGAAAACACTTCAAAAGTGACGTTTCTGAAGAATTTTAACAGTTTTCTTGTATCTACGAACGCCAGAATGCATAAAATTGACCTAAACGTCTCCTTTTCCTATTCTGAGTCGATTCTGCATGCTTTAAGTGTGTTTGGTGGCTCAGAACCATCAAAAAACGTTGAAATATAGTTCAAATTCAATAAAAATCGACAAAAATACAGTTTCTAGCTAAAATTTGATGGTTTCGTTGCACTTTCCGAGCCCGTAGGGTATCTGAGTGGCTTAAAAGTACAAGAAAACACTTCAAAAGTGACGTTTCTGAAGAATAAGAATTTAACAGTTTTCTTGTATCTACGAACGCCAGAATGCATAAAATTGACCTAAACGTCTCCTTTTCCTATTCTGAGTCGATTCTGCATGCTTTAAGTGTGTTTGGTGGCTCAGAACCATCAAAAAACGTTGAAATATAGTTCAAATTCAATAAAAATCGACAAAAATACAGTTTCTAGCTAAAATTTGATGGTTTCGTTGCACTTTCCGAGCCCGTAGGGTATCTGAGTGGCTTAAAAGTACAAGAAAACACTTCAAAAGTGACGGTTCTGAAGAATTTTAACAGTTTTCTTGTATCTACGAACGCCAGAATGCATAAAATTGACCTAAACGTCTCCTTTTCCTATTCTGAGTCGATTCTGCATGCTTTAAGTGTGTTTGGTGGCTCAGAACCATCAAAAAACGTTGAAATATAGTTCAAATTCAATAAAAATCGACAAAAATACAGTTTCTAGCTAAAATTTGATGGTTTCGTTGCACTTTCCGAGCCCGTAGGGTATCTGAGTGGCTTAAAAGTACAAGAAAACACTTCAAAAGTGACGTTTCTGAAGAATTTTAACAGTTTTCTTGTATCTACGAACGCCAGAATGCATAAAATTGACCTAAACGTCTCCTTTTCCTATTCTGAGTCGATTCTGCATGCTTTAAGTGTGTTTGGTGGCTCAGAACCATCAAAAAACGTTGAAATATAGTTCAAATTCAATAAAAATCGACAAAAATACAGTTTCTAGCTAAAATTTGATGGTTTCGTTGCACTTTCCGAGCCCGTAGGGTATCTGAGTGGCTTAAAAGTACAAGAAAACACTTCAAAAGTGACGTTTCTGAAGAATTTTAACAGTTTTCTTGTATCTACGAACGCCAGAATGCATAAAATTGACCTAAACGTCTCCTTTTTCTATTCTGAGTCGATTCTGCATGCTTTAAGTGTGTTTGGTGGCTCAGAACCATCAAAAAACGTTGAAATATAGTTCAAATTCAATAAAAATCGACAAAAATACAGTTTCTAGCTAAAATTTGATGGTTTCGTTGCACTTTCCGAGCCCGTAGGGTATCTGAGTGGCTTAAAAGTACAAGAAAACACTTGAAAAGTGACGTTTCTGAAGAATTTTAACAGTTTTCTTGTATCTACGAACGCCAGAATGCATAAAATTGACCTAAACGTCTCCTTTTCCTATTCTGAGTCGATTCTGCATGCTTTAAGTGTGTTTGGTGGCTCAGAACCATCAAAAAACGTTGAAATATAGTTCAAATTCAATAAAAATCGACAAAAATACAGTTTCTAGCTAAAATTTGATGGTTTCGTTGCACTTTCCGAGCCCGTAGGGTATCTGAGTGGCTTAAAAGTACAAGAAAACACTTCAAAAGTGACGTTTCTGAAGAATTTTAACAGTTTTCTTGTATCTACGAACGCCAGAATGCATAAAATTGACCTAAACGTCTCCTTTTCCTATTCTGAGTCGATTCTGCATGCTTTAAGTGTGTTTGGTGGCTCAGAACCATCAAAAAACGTTGAAATATAGTTCAAATTCAATAAAAATCGACAAAAATACAGTTTCTAGCTAAAATTTGATGGTTTCGTTGCACTTTCCGAGCCCGTAGGGTATCTGAGTGGCTTAAAAGTACAAGAAAACACTTCAAAAGTGACGTTTCTGAAGAATTTTAACAGTTTTCTTGTATCTACGAACGCCAGAATGCATAAAATTGACCTAAACGTCTCCTTTTCCTATTCTGAGTCGATTCTGCATGCTTTAAGTGTGTTTGGTGGCTCAGAACCATCAAAAAACGTTGAAATATAGTTCAAATTCAATAAAAATCGACAAAAATACAGTTTCTAGCTAAAATTTGATGGTTTCGTTGCACTTTCCGAGCCCGTAGGGTATCTGAGTGGCTTAAAAGTACAAGAAAACACTTCAAAAGTGACGTTTCTGAAGAATTTTAACAGTTTTCTTGTATCTACGAACGCCAGAATGCATAAAATTGACCTAAACGTCTCCTTTTCCTATTCTGAGTCGATTCTGCATGCTTTAAGTGTGTTTGGTGGCTCAGAACCATCAAAAAACGTTGAAATATAGTTCAAATTCAATAAAAATCGACAAAAATACAGCTTCTAGCTAAAATTTGATGGTTTCGTTGCACTTTCCGAGCCCGTAGGGTATCTGAGTGGCTTAAAAGTACAAGAAAACACTTCAAAAGTGACGTTTCTGAAGAATTTTAACAGTTTTCTTGTATCTACGAACGCCAGAATGCATAAAATTGACCTAAATGTCTCCTTTTCCTATTCTGAGTCGATTCTGCATGCTTTAAGTGTGTTTGGTGGCTCAGAACCATCAAAAAACGTTGAAATATAGTTCAAATTCAATAAAAATCGACAAAAATACAGTTTCTAGCTAAAATTTGATGGTTTCGTTGCACTTTCCGAGCCCGTAGGGTATCTGAGTGGCTTAAAAGTACAAGAAAACACTTCAAAAGTGACGTTTCTGAAGAATTTTAACAGTTTTCTTGTATCTACGAACGCCAGAATGCATAAAATTGACCTAAACGTCTCCTTTTCCTATTCTGAGTCGATTCTGCATGCTTTAAGTGTGTTTGGTGGCTCAGAACCATCAAAAAACGTTGAAATATAGTTCAAATTCAATAAAAATCGACAAAAATACAGTTTCTAGCTAAAATTTGATGGTTTCGTTGCACTTTCCGAGCCCGTAGGGTATCTGAGTGGCTTAAAAGTACAAGAAAACACTTCAAAAGTGACGTTTCTGAAGAATTTTAACAGTTTTCTTGTATCTACGAACGCCAGAATGCATAAAATTGACCTAAACGTCTCCTTTTCCTATTCTGAGTCGATTCTGCATTCTTTAAGTGTGTTTGGTGGCTCAGAACCATCAAAAAACGTTGAAATATAGTTCAAATTCAATAAAAATCGACAAAAATACAGTTTCTAGCTAAAATTTGATGGTTTCGTTGCACTTTCCGAGCCCGTAGGGTATCTGAGTGGCTTAAAAGTACAAGAAAACACTTCAAAAGTGACGTTTCTGAAGAATTTTAACAGTTTTCTTGTATCTACGAACGCCAGAATGCATAAAATTGACCTAAACGTCTCCTTTTTCTGTTCTGAGTCGATTCTGCATGCTTTAAGTGTGTTTGGTGGCTCAGAACCATCAAAAAACGTTGAAATATAGTTCAAATTCAATAAAAATCGACAAAAATACAGTTTCTAGCTAAAATTTGATGGTTTCGTTGCACTTTCCGAGCCCGTAGGGTATCTGAGTGGCTTAAAAGTACAAGAAAACACTTCAAAAGTGACGTTTCTGAAGAATTTTAACAGTTTTCTTGTATCTACGAACGCCAGAATGCATAAAATTGACCTAAACGTCTCCTTTTCCTATTCTGAGTCGATTCTGCATGCTTTAAGTGTGTTTGGTGGCTCAGAACCATCAAAAAACGTTGAAATATAGTTCAAATTCAATAAAAATCGACAAAAATACAGTTTCTAGCTAAAATTTGATGGTTTCGTTGCACTTTCCGAGCCCGTAGGGTATCTGAGTGGCTTAAAAGTACAAGAAAACACTTCAAAAGTGACGTTTCTGAAGAATTTTAACAGTTTTCTTGTATCTACGAACGCCAGAATGCATAAAATTGACCTAAACGTCTCCTTTTCCTATTCTGAGTCGATTCTGCATGCTTTAAGTGTGTTTGGTGGCTCAGAACCATCAAAAAACGTTGAAATATACTTCAAATTCAATAAAAATCGACAAAAATACAGTTTCTAGCTAAAATTTGATGGTTTCGTTGCACTTTCCGAGCCCGTAGGGTATCTGAGTGGCTTAAAAGTACAAGAAAACACTTCAAAAGTGACGTTTCTGAAGAATTTTAACAGTTTTCTTGTATCTACGAACGCCAGAATGCATAAAATTGACCTAAACGTCTCCTTTTCCTATTCTGAGTCGATTCTGCATGCTTTAAGTGTGTTTGGTGGCTCAGAACCATCAAAAAACGTTGAAATATAGTTCAAATTCAATAAAAATCGACAAAAATACAGTTTCTAGCTAAAATTTGATGGTTTCGTTGCACTTTCCGAGCCCGTAGGGTATCTGAGTGGCTTAAAAGTACAAGAAAACACTTCAAAAGTGACGTTTCTGAAGAATTTTAACAGTTTTCTTGTATCTACGAACGCCAGAATGCATAAAATTGACCTTAAACGTCTCCTTTTCCTATTCTGAGTCGATTCTGCATGCTTTAAGTGTGTTTGGTGGCTCAGAACCATCAAAAAACGTTGAAATATAGTTCAAATTCAATAAAAATCGACAAAAATACAGTTTCTAGCTAAAATTTGATGGTTTCGTTGCACTTTCCGAGCCCGTAGGGTATCTGAGTGGCTTAAAAGTACAAGAAAACACTTCAAAAGTGACGTTTCTGAAGAATTTTAACAGTTTTCTTGTATCTACGAACGCCAGAATGCATAAAATTGACCTAAACGTCTCCTTTTCCTATTCTGAGTCGATTCTGCATGCTTTAAGTGTGTTTGGTGGCTCAGAACCATCAAAAAACGTTGAAATATAGTTCAAATTCAATAAAAATCGACAAAAATACAGTTTCTAGCTAAAATTTGATGGTTTCGTTGCACTTTCCGAGCCCGTAGGGTATCTGAGTGGCTTAAAAGTACAAGAAAACACTTCGAAAGTGACGTTTCTGAAGAATTTTAACAGTTTTCTTGTATCTACGAACGCCAGAATGCATAAAATTGACCTAAACGTCTCCTTTTCCTATTCTGAGTCGATTCTGCATGCTTTAAGTGTGTTTGGTGGCTCAGAACCATCAAAAAACGTTGAAATATAGTTCAAATTCAATAAAAATCGACAAAAATACAGTTTCTAGCTAAAATTTGATGGTTTCGTTGCACTTTCCGAGCCCGTAGGGTATCTGAGTGGCTTAAAAGTACAAGAAAACACTTCAAAAGTGACGTTTCTGAAGAATTTTAACAGTTTTCTTGTATCTACGAACGCCAGAATGCATAAAATTGACCTAAACGTCTCCTTTTCCTATTCTGAGTCGATTCTGCATGCTTTAAGTGTGTTTGGTGGCTCAGAACCATCAAAAAACGTTGAAATATAGTTCAAATTCAATAAAAATCGACAAAAATACAGTTTCTAGCTAAAATTTGATGGTTTCGTTGCACTTTCCGAGCCCGTAGGGTATCTGAGTGGCTTAAAAGTACAAGAAAACACTTCAAAAGTGACGTTTCTGAAGAATTTTAACAGTTTTCTTGTATCTACGAACGCCAGAATGCACAAAATTGACCTAAACGTCTCCTTTTCCTATTCTGAGTCGATTCTGCATGCTTTAAGTGTGTTTGGTGGCTCAGAACCATCAAAAAACGTTGAAATATAGTTCAAATTCAATAAAAATCGACAAAAATACAGTTTCTAGCTAAAATTTGATGGTTTCGTTGCACCTTCCGAGCCCGTAGGGTATCTGAGTAGCTTAAAAGTACAAGAAAACACTTCAAAAGTGACGTTTCTGAAGAATTTTAACAGTTTTCTTGTATCTACGAACGCCAGAATGCATAAAATTGACCTAAACGTCTCCTTTTCCTATTCTGAGTCGATTCTGCATGCTTTAAGTGTGTTTGGTGGCTCAGAACCATCAAAAAACGTTGAAATATAGTTCAAATTCAATAAAAATCGACAAAAATACAGTTTCTAGCTAAAATTTGATGGTTTCGTTGCACTTTCCGAGCCCGTAGGGTATCTGAGTGGCTTAAAAGTACAAGAAAACACTTCAAAAGTGACGTTTCTGAAGAATTTTAACAGTTTTCTTGTATCTACGAACGCCAGAATGCATAAAATTGACCTAAACGTCTCCTTTTCCTATTCTGAGTCGATTCTGCATGCTTTAAGTGTGTTTGGTGGCTCAGAACCATCAAAAAACGTTGAAATATAGTTCAAATTCAATAAAAATCGACAAAAATACAGTTTCTAGCTAAAATTTGATGGTTTCGTTGCACTTTCCGAGCCCGTAGGGTATCTGAGTGGCTTAAAAGTACAAGAAAACACTTCAAAAGTGACGTTTCTGAAGAATTTTAACAGTTTTCTTGTATCTACTAACGCCAGAATGCATAAAATTGACCTAAACGTCTCCTTTTCCTATTCTGAGTCGATTCTGCATGCTTTAAGTGTGTTTGGTGGCTCAGAACCATCAAAAAACGTTGAAATATAGTTCAAATTCAATAAAAATCGACAAAAATACAGTTTCTAGCTAAAATTTGATGGTTTCGTTGCACTTTCCGAGCCCGTAGGGTATCTGAGTGGCTTAAAAGTACAAGAAAACACTTCAAAAGTGACGTTTCTGAAGAATTTTAACAGTTTTCTTGTATTTACGAACGCCAGAATGCACAAAATTGACCTAAACGTCTCCTTTTCCTATTCTGAGTCGATTCTGCATGCTTTAAGTGTGTTTGGTGGCTCAGAACCATCAAAAAACGTTGAAATATAGTTCAAATTCAATAAAAATCGACAAAAATACAGTTTCTAGCTAAAATTTGATGGTTTCGTTGCACTTTCCGAGCCCGTAGGATATCTGAGTGGCTTAAAAGTACAAGAAAACACTTCAAAAGTGACGTTTCTGAAGAATTTTAACAGTTTCCTTGTATCTACGAACGCCAGAATGCATAAAAGTGACCTAAACGTCTCCTTTTCCTATTCTGAGTCGATTCTGAATGCTTTAAGTGTGTTTGGTGGCTCAGAACCATCAAAAAACGTTGAAATATAGTTCAAATTCAATAAAAATCGACAAAAATACAGTTTCTAGCTAAAATTTGATGGTTTCGTTGCACTTTCCGAGCCCGTAGGGTATCTGAGTGGCTTAAAAGTACAAGAAAACACTTCAAAAGTGACGTTTCTGAAGAATTTTAACAGTTTTCTTGTATCTACGAACGCCAGAATGCATAAAATTGACCTAAACGTCTCCTTTTCCTATTCTGAGTCGATTCTGCATGCTTTAAGTGTGTTTGGTGGCTCAGAACCATCAAAAAACGTTGAAATATAGTTCAAATTCAATAAAAATCGACAAAAATACAGTTTCTAGCTAAAATTTGATGGTTTCGTTGCACTTTCCGAGCCCGTTGGGTATCTGAGTGGCTTAAAAGTACAAGAAAACACTTCAAAAGTGACGTTTCTGAAGAATTTTAACAGTTTTCTTGTATCTACGAACGCCAGAATGCATAAAATTGACCTAAACGTCTCCTTTTCCTATTCTGAGTCGATTCTGCATGCTTTAAGTGTGTTTGGTGGCTCAGAACCATCAAAAAACGTTGAAATATAGTTCAAATTCAATAAAAATCGACAAAAATACAGTTTCTAGCTAAAATTTGATGGTTTCGTTGCACTTTCCGAGCCCGTAGGGTATCTGAGTGGCTTAAAAGTACAAGAAAACACTTCAAAAGTGACGTTTCTGAAGAATTTTAACAGTTTTCTTGTATTTACGAACGCCAGAATGCATAAAATTGACCTAAACGTCTCCTTTTCCTATTCTGAGTCGATTCTGCATGCTTTAAGTGTGTTTGGTGGCTCAGAACCATCAAAAAAACGTTGAAATATAGTTCAAATTCAATAAAAATCGACAAAAATACAGTTTCTAGCTAAAATTTGATGGTTTCGTTGCACTTTCCGAGCCCGTAGGATATCTGAGTGGCTTAAAAGTACAAGAAAACACTTCAAAAATGACGTTTCTGAAGAATTTTAACAGTTTTCTTGTATCTACGAACGCCAGAATGCATAAAAGTGACCTAAACGTCTCCTTTTCCTATTCTGAGTCGAGTCTGAATGCTTTAAGTGTGTTTGGTGGCTCAGAACCATCAAAAAACGTTGAAATATAGTTCAAATTCAATAAAAATCGACAAAAATACAGTTTCTAGCTAAAATTTGATGGTTTCGTTGCACTTTCCGAGCCCGTAGGGTATCTGAGTGGCTTAAAAGTACAAGAAAACACTTCAAAAGTGACGTTTCTGAAGAATTTTAACAGTTTTCTTGTATTTACGAACGCCAGAATGCATAAAATTGACCTAAACGTCTCCTTTTCCTATTCTGAGTCGATTCTGCATGCTTTAAGTGTGTTTGGTGGCTCAGAACCATCAAAAAACGTTGAAATATAGTTCAAATTCAATAAAAATCGACAAAAATACAGTTTCTAGCTAAAATTTGATGGTTTCGTTGCACTTTCCGAGCCCGTAGGATATCTGAGTGGCTTAAAAGTACAAGAAAACACTTCAAAAGTGACGTTTCTGAAGAATTTTAACAGTTTTCTTGTATCTACGAACGCCAGAATGCATAAAATTGACCTAAACGTCTCCTTTTCCTATTCTGAGTCGATTCTGAATGCTTTAAGTGTGTTTGGTGGCTCAGAACCATCAAAAAACGTTGAAATATAGTTCAAATTCAATAAAAATCGACAAAAATACAGTTTCTAGCTAAAATTTGATGGTTTCGTTGCACTTTCCGAGCCCGTAGGGTATCTGAGTGGCTTAAAAGTACAAGAAAACACTTCAAAAGTGACGTTTCTGAAGAATTTTAACAGTTTTCTTGTATCTACGAACGCCAGAATGCATAAAATTGACCTAAACGTCTCCTTTTCCTATTCTGAGTCGATTCTGCATGCTTTAAGTGTGTTTGGTGGCTCAGAACCATCAAAAAACGTTGAAATATAGTTCAAATTCAATAAAAATCGACAAAAATACAGTTTCTAGCTAAAATTTGATGGTTTCGTTGCACTTTCCGAGCCCGTTGGGTATCTGAGTGGCTTAAAAGTACAAGAAAACACTTCAAAAGTGACGTTTCTGAAGAATTTTAACAGTTTTCTTGTATCTACGAACGCCAGAATGCATAAAATTGACCTAAACGTCTCCTTTTCCTATTCTGAGTCGATTCTGCATGCTTTAAGTGTGTTTGGTGGCTCAGAACCATCAAAAAACGTTGAAATATAGTTCAAATTCAATAAAAATCGACAAAAATACAGTTTCTAGCTAAAATTTGATGGTTTCGTTGCACTTTTCGAGCCCGTAGGGTATCTGAGTGGCTTAAAAGTACAAGAAAACACTTCAAAAGTGACGTTTCTGAAGAATTTTAACAGTTTTCTTGTATTTACGAACGCCAGAATGCATAAAATTGACCTAAACGTCTCCTTTTCCTATTCTGAGTCGATTCTGCATGCTTTAAGTGTGTTTGGTGGCTCAGAACCATCAAAAAACGTTGAAATATAGTTCAAATTCAATAAAAATCGACAAAAATACAGTTTCTAGCTAAAATTTGATGGTTTCGTTGCACTTTCCGAGCCCGTAGGGTATCTGAGTGGCTTAAAAGTACAAGAAAACACTTCAAAAGTGACGTTTCTGAAGAATTTTAACAGTTTTCTTGTATCTACGAACGCCAGAATGCATAAAATTGACCTAAACGTCTTCTTTTCCTATTCTGAGTCGATTCTGCATGCTTTAAGTGTGTTTGGTGGCTCAGAACCATCAAAAAACGTTGAAATATAGTTCAAATTCAATAAAAATCGACAAAAATACAGTTTCTAGCTAAAATTTGATGGTTTCGTTGCACTTTCCGAGCCCGTAGGATATCTGAGTGGCTTAAAAGTACAAGAAAACACTTCAAAAGTGACGTTTCTGAAGAATTTTAACAGTTTTCTTGTATCTACGAACGCCAGAATGCATAAAATTGACCTAAACGTCTCCTTTTCCTATTCTGAGTCGATTCTGCATGCTTTAAGTGTGTTTGGTGGCTCAGAACCATCAAAAAACGTTGAAATATAGTTCAAATTCAATAAAAATCGACAAAAATACAGTTTCTAGCTAAAATTTGATGGTTTCGTTGCACTTTCCGAGCCCGTAGGGTATCTGAGTGGCTTAAAAGTACAAGAAAACACTTCAAAAGTGACGTTTCTGAAGAATTTTAACAGTTTTCTTGTATCTACGAATGCCAGAATGCATAAAATTGACCTAAACGTCTCCTTTTCCTATTCTGAGTCGATTCTGCATGCTTTAAGTGTGTTTGGTGGCTCAGAACCATCAAAAAACGTTGAAATATAGTTCAAATTCAATAAAAATCGACAAAAATACAGTTTCTAGCTAAAATTTGATGGTTTCGTTGCACTTTCCGAGCCCGTAGGGTATCTGAGTGGCTTAAAAGTACAAGAAAACACTTCAAAAGTGACGTTTCTGAAGAATTTTAACAGTTTTCTTGTATCTACGAACGCCAGAATGCATAAAATTGACCTAAACCTCTCCTTTTCCTATTCTGAGTCGATTCTGCATGCTTTAAGTGTGTTTGGTGGCTCAGAACCTTCAAAAAACGTTGAAATATAGTTCAAATTCAATAAAAATCGACAAAAATACAGTTTCTAGCTAAAATTTGATGGTTTCGTTGCACTTTCCGAGCCCGTAGGGTATCTGAGTGGCTTAAAAGTACAAGAAAACACTTCAAAAGTGACGTTTCTGAAGAATTTTAACAGTTTTCTTGTATCTACGAACGCCAGAATGCATAAAATTGACCTAAACGTTTCCTTTTCCTATTCTGAGTCGATTCTGCATGCTTTAAGTGAGTTTGGTGGCTCAGAACCATCAAAAAACTTGAAATATAGTTCAAATTCAATAAAAATCGACAAAAATACAGTTTCTAGCTAAAATTTGATGGTTTCGTTGCACTTTCCGAGCCCGTAGGGTATCTGAGTGGCTTAAAAGTACAAGAAAACACTTCAAAAGTGACGTTTCTGAAGAATTTTAACAGTTTTCTTGTATCTACGAACGCCAGAATGCATAAAATTGACCTAAACGTCTCCTTTTCCTATTCTGAGTCGATTCTGCATGCTTTAAGTGTGTTTGGTGGCTCAGAACCATCAAAAACTTTGAAATATAGTTCAAATTCAATAAAAATCGACAAAAATACAGTTTCTAGCTAAAATTTGATGGTTTCGTTGCACTTTCCGAGCCCGTAGGGTATCTGAGTGGCTTAAAAGTACAAGAAAACACTTCAAAAGTGATGTTTCTGAAGAATTTTAACAGTTTTCTTGTATCTACGAACGCCAGAATGCATAAAATTGACCTAAACGTCTCCTTTTCCTATTCTGAGTCGATTCTGCATGCTTTAAGTGTGTTTGGTGGCTCAGAACCATCAAAAAACGTTGAAATATAGTTCAAATTCAATAAAAATCGACAAAAATACAGTTTCTAGCTAAAATTTGATGGTTTCGTTGCACTTTCCGAGCCCGTAGGGTATCTGAGTGGCTTAAAAGTACAAGAAAACACTTCAAAAGTGACATTTCTGAAGAATTTTAACAGTTTTCTTGTATCTACGAACGCCAGAATGCATAAAATTGACCTAAACGTCTCCTTTTCCTATTCTGAGTCGATTCTGCATGCTTTAAGTGTGTTTGGTGGCTCAGAACCATCAAAAAACGTTGAAATATAGTTCAAATTCAATAAAAATCGACAAAAATACAGTTTCTAGCTAAAATTTGATGGTTTCGTTGCACTTTCCGAGCCCGTAGGGTATCTGAGTGGCTTAAAAGTACAAGAAAACACTTCAAAAGTGACGTTTCTGAAGAATTTTAACAGTTTTCTTGTATCTACGAACGCCAGAATGCATAAAATTGACCTAAACGTCTCCTTTTCCTATTCTGAGTCGATTCTGCATGCTTTAAGTGTGTTTGGTGGCTCAGAACCATCAAAAAACGTTGAAATATAGTTCAAATTCAATAAAAATCGACAAAAATACAGTTTCTAGCTAAAATTTGATGGTTTCGTTGCACTTTCCGAGCCCGTAGGGTATCTGAGTGGCTTAAAAGTACAAGAAAACACTTCAAAAGTGACGTTTCTGAAGAATTTTAACAATTTTCTTGTATCTACGAACGCCAGAATGCATAAAATTGACCTAAACGTCTCCTTTTCCTATTCTGAGTCGATTCTGCATGCTTTAAGTGTGTTTGGTGGCTCAGAACCATCAAAAAACGTTGAAATATAGTTCAAATTCAATAAAAATCGACAAAAATACAGTTTCTAGCTAAAATTTGATGGTTTCGTTGCACTTTCCGAGCCCGTAGGGTATCTGAGTGGCTTAAAAGTACAAGAAAACACTTCAAAAGTGACGTTTCTGAAGAATTTTAACAGTTTTCTTGTATCTACGAACGCCAGAATGCATAAAATTGACCTAAACGTCTCCTTTTCCTATTCTGAGTCGATTCTGCATGCTTTAAGTGTGTTTGGTGGCTCAGAACCATCAAAAAACGTTGAAATATAGTTCAAATTCAATAAAAATCGACAAAAATACAGTTTCTAGCTAAAATTTGATGGTTTCGTTGCACTTTCCGAGCCCGTAGGGTATCTGAGTGGCTTAAAAGTACAAGAAAACACTTCAAAAGTGACGTTTCTGAAGAATTTTAACAGTTTTCTTGTATCTACCAACGCCAGAATGCATAAAATTGACCTAAACGTCTCCTTTTCCTATTCTGAGTCGATTCTGCATGCTTTAAGTGTGTTTGGTGGCTCAGAACCATCAAAAACTTTGAAATATAGTTCAAATTCAATAAAAATCGACAAAAATACAGTTTCTAGCTAAAATTTGATGGTTTCGTTGCACTTTCCGAGCCCGTAGGGTATCTGAGTGGCTTAAAAGTACAAGAAAACACTTCAAAAGTGATGTTTCTGAAGAATTTTAACAGTTTTCTTGTATCTACGAACGCCAGAATGCATAAAATTGACCTAAACGTCTCCTTTTCCTATTCTGAGTCGATTCTGCATGCTTTAAGTGTGTTTGGTGGCTCAGAACCATCAAAAAACGTTGAAATATAGTTCAAATTCAATAAAAATCGACAAAAATACAGTTTCTAGCTAAAATTTGATGGTTTCGTTGCACTTTCCGAGCCCGTAGGGTATCTGAGTGGCTTAAAAGTACAAGAAAACACTTCAAAAGTGACATTTCTGAAGAATTTTAACAGTTTTCTTGTATCTACGAACGCCAGAATGCATAAAATTGACCTAAACGTCTCCTTTTCCTATTCTGAGTCGATTCTGCATGCTTTAAGTGTGTTTGGTGGCTCAGAACCATCAAAAAACGTTGAAATATAGTTCAAATTCAATAAAAATCGACAAAAATACAGTTTCTAGCTAAAATTTGATGGTTTCGTTGCACTTTCCGAGCCCGTAGGGTATCTGAGTGGCTTAAAAGTACAAGAAAACACTTCAAAAGTGACGTTTCTGAAGAATTTTAACAGTTTTCTTGTATCTACGAACGCCAGAATGCATAAAATTGACCTAAACGTCTCCTTTTCCTATTCTGAGTCGATTCTGCATGCTTTAAGTGTGTTTGGTGGCTCAGAACCATCAAAAAACGTTGAAATATAGTTCAAATTCAATAAAAATCGACAAAAATACAGTTTCTAGCTAAAATTTGATGGTTTCGTTGCACTTTCCGAGCCCGTAGGGTATCTGAGTGGCTTAAAAGTACAAGAAAACACTTCAAAAGTGACGTTTCTGAAGAATTTTAACAGTTTTCTTGTATCTACGAACGCCAGAATGCATAAAATTGACCTAAACGTCTCCTTTTCCTATTCTGAGTCGATTCTGCATGCTTTAAGTGTGTTTGGTGGCTCAGAACCATCAAAAAACGTTGAAATATAGTTCAAATTCAATAAAAATCGACAAAAATACAGTTTCTAGCTACAATTTGATGGTTTCGTTGCACTTTCCGAGCCCGTAGGGTATCTGAGTGGCTTAAAAGTACAAGAAAACACTTCAAAAGTGACGTTTCTGAAGAATTTTAACAGTTTTCTTGTATCTACGAACGCCAGAATGCATAAAATTGACCTAAACGTCTCCTTTTCCTATTCTGAGTCGATTCTGCATGCTTTAAGTGTGTTTGGTGGCTCAGAACCATCAAAAAACGTTGAAATATAGTTCAAATTCAATAAAAATCGACAAAAATACAGTTTCTAGCTAAAATTTGATGGTTTCGTTGCACTTTCCGAGCCCGTAGGGTATCTGAGTGGCTTAAAAGTACAAGAAAACACTTCAAAAGTGACGTTTCTGAAGAATTTTAACAGTTTTCTTGTATCTACGAACGCCAGAATGCATAAAATTGACCTAAACGTCTCCTTTTCCTATTCTGAGTCGATTCTGCATGCTTTAAGTGTGTTTGGTGGCTCAGAACCATCAAAAAACGTTGAAATATAGTTCAAATTCTATAAAAATCGACAAAAATACAGTTTCTAGCTAAAATTTGATGGTTTCGTTGCACTTTCCGAGCCCGTAGGCTATCTGAGTGGCTTAAAAGTACAAGAAAACACTTCAAAAGTGACGTTTCTGAAGAATTTTAACAGTTTTCTTGTATCTACGAACGCCAGAATGCATAAAATTGACCTAAACGTCTCCTTTTCCTATTCTGAGTCGATTCTGCATGCTTTAAGTGTGTTTGGTGGCTCAGAACCATCAAAAAACGTTGAAATATAGTTCAAATTCAATAAAAATCGACAAAAATACAGTTTCTAGCTAAAATTTGATGGTTTCGTTCCACTTTCCAAGCCCGTAGGGTATCTGAGTGGCTTAAAAGTACAAGAAAACACTTCAAAAGTGACGTTTCTGAAGAATTTTAACAGCTTTCTTGTATCTACGAACGCCAGAATGCATAAAATTGACCTAAACGTCTCCTTTTCCTATTCTGAGTCGATTCTGCATGCTTTAAGTGTGTTTGGTGGCTCAGAACCATCAAAAAACGTTGAAATATAGTTCAAATTCAATAAAAATCGACAAAAATACAGTTTATAGCTAAAATTTGATGGTTTCGTTGCATTTTCCGAGCCCGTAGGGTATCTGAGTGGCTTAAAAGTACAAGAAAACACTTCAAAAGTGACGTTTCTGAAGAATTTTAACAGTTTTCTCGTATCTACGAACGCCAGAATGCATAAAATTGACCTAAACGTCTCCTTTTCCTATTCTGAGTCGATTCTGCATGCTTTAAGTGTGTTTGGTGGCTCAGAACCATCAAAAAACGTTGAAATATAGTTCAAATTCAATAAAAATCGACAAAAATACAGTTTCTAGCTAAAATTTGATGGTTTCGTTGCACTTTCCGAGCCCGTAGGTTATCTGAGTGGCTTAAAAGTACAAGAAAACACTTCAAAAGTGACGTTTCTGAAGAATTTTAACAGTTTTCTTGTATCTACGAACGCCAGAATGCATAAAATTGACCTAAACGTCTCCTTTTCCTATTCTGAGTCGATTCTGCATGCTTTAAGTGTGTTTGGTGGCTCAGAACCATCAAAAAACGTTGAAATATAGTTCAAATTCAATAAAAATCGACAAAAATACAGTTTCTAGCTAAAATTTGATGGTTTCGTTGCACTTTCCGAGCCCGTAGGGTATCTGAGTGGCTTAAAAGTACAAGAGAACACTTCAAAAGTGACGTTTCTGAAGAATTTTAACAGTTTTCTTGTATCTACGAACGCCAGAATGCATAAAATTGACCTAAACGTCTCCTTTTCCTATTCTGAGTCGATTCTGCATGCTTTAAGTGTGTTTGGTGGCTCAGAACCATCAAAAAACGTTGAAATATAGTTCAAATTCAATAAAAATCGACAAAAATACAGTTTCTAGCTAAAATTTGATGGTTTCGTTGCACTTTCCGAGCCCGTAGGGTATCTGAGTGGCTTAAAAGTACAAGAAAACACTTCAAAAGTGACGTTTCTGAAGAATTTTAACAGTTTTCTTGTATCTACGAACGCCAGAATGCATAAAATTGACCTAAACGTCTCCTTTTCCTATTCTGAGTCGATTCTGCATGCTTTAAGTGTGTTTGGTGGCTCAGAACCATCAAAAAACGTTGAAATATAGTTCAAATTCAATAAAAATCGACAAAAATACAGTTTCTAGCTAAAATTTGATGGTTTCGTTGCACTTTCCGAGCCCGTAGGTTATCTGAGTGGCTTAAAAGTACAAGAAAACACTTCAAAAGTGACGTTTCTGAAGAATTTTAACAGTTTTCTTGTATCTACGAACGCCAGAATGCATAAAATTGACCTAAACGTCTCCTTTTCCTATTCTGAGTCGATTCTGCATGCTTTAAGTGTGTTTGGTGGCTCAGAACCATCAAAAAACGTTGAAATATAGTTCAAATTCAATAAAAATCGACAAAAATACAGTTTCTAGCTAAAATTTGATGGTTTCGTTGCACTTTCCGAGCCCGTAGGGTATCTGAGTGGCTTAAAAGTACAAGAGAACACTTCAAAAGTGACGTTTCTGAAGAATTTTAACAGTTTTCTTGTATCTACGAACGCCAGAATGCATAAAATTGACCTAAACGTCTCCTTTTCCTATTCTGAGTCGATTCTGCATGCTTTAAGTGTGTTTGGTGGCTCAGAACCATCAAAAAACGTTGAAATATAGTTCAAATTCAATAAAAATCGACAAAAATACAGTTTCTAGCTAAAATTTGATGGTTTCGTTGCACTTTCCGAGCCCGTAGGGTATCTGAGTGGCTTAAAAGTACAAGAAAACACTTCAAAAGTGACGTTTCTGAAGAATTTTAACAGTTTTCTTGTATCTACGAACGCCAGAATGCATAAAATTGACCTAAACGTCTCCTTTTCCTATTCTGAGTCGATTCTGCATGCTTTAAGTGTGTTTGGTGGCTCAGAACCATCAAAAAACGTTGAAATATAGTTCAAATTCAATAAAAATCGACAAAAATACAGTTTCTAGCTAAAATTTGATGGTTTCGTTGCACTTTCCGAGCCCGTAGGGTATCTGAGTGGCTTAAAAGTACAAGAAAACACTTCAAAAGTGACGTTTCTGAAGAATTTTAACAGTTTTCTTGTATCTACGAACGCCAGAATGCATAAAATTGACCTAAACGGCTCCTTTTCCTATTCTGAGTCGATTCTGCATGCTTTAAGTGTGTTTGGTGGCTCAGAACCATCAAAAAACGTTGAAATATTGTTCAAATTCAATAAAAATCGACAAAAATACAGTTTCTAGCTAAAATTTGATGGTTTCGTTGCACTTTCCGAGCCCGTAGGGTATCTGAGTGGCTTAAAAGTACAAGAAAACACTTCAAAAGTGACGTTTCTGAAGAATTTTAACAGTTTTCTTGTATCTACGAACGCCAGAATGCATAAAATTGACCTAAACGTCTCCTTTTCCTATTCTGAGTCGATTCTGCATGCTTTAAGTGTGTTTGGTGGCTCAGAACCATCAAAAAACGTTGAAATATAGTTCAAATTCAATAAAAATCGACAAAAATACAGTTTCTAGCTAAAATTTGATGGTTTCGTTGCACTTTCCGAGCCCGTTGGGTATCTGAGTGGCTTAAAAGTACAAGAAAACACTTCAAAAGTGACGTTTCTGAAGAATTTTAACAGTTTTCTCGTATCTACGAACGCCAGAATGCATAAAATTGACCTAAACGTCTCCTTTTCCTATTCTGAGTCGATTCTGCATGCTTTAAGTGTGTTTGGTGGCTCAGAACCATCAAAAAACGTTGAAATATAGTTCAAATTCAATAAAAATCGACAAAAATACAGTTTCTAGCTAAAATTTGATGGTTTCGTTGCACTTTCCGAGCCCGTAGGGTATCTGAGTGGCTTAAAAGTACAAGAAAACACTTCAAAAGTGACGTTTCTGAAGAATTTTAACAGTTTTCTTGTATCTACGAACGCCAGAATGCATAAAATTGACCTAAACGTCTCCTTTTCCTATTCTGAGTCGATTCTGCATGCTTTAAGTGTGTTTGGTGGCTCAGAACCATCAAAAAACGTTGAAATATAGTTCAAATTCAATAAAAATCGACAAAAATACAGTTTCTAGCTAAAATTTGATGGTTTCGTTGCACTTTCCGAGCCCGTAGGGTATCTGAGTGGCTTAAAAGTACAAGAAAACACTTCAAAAGTGACGTTTCTGAAGAATTTTAACAGTTTTCTTGTAGGGTAAATGTGTACAAGAGTACGCACTTAGTGTAAAACTGTCAACAACTTTTTAATTTTTTTGGATAGACAAATTTTATGATATAGGGTCGTTATATACATGTTTAGAGATCAGATATATTTAATTGTACCCCCCACACCACTATATTTTAAGAGTAATTTCAATTTTTGTCAAGATGTGTAAATGCGCACTCTTAGACAGTTCATTGCACAAGAGTGCGCATTTCAACGCTTATGAGTACGCATTACATTTTATGAAAAAATATTTGTTTCTAAGGTGAAAATAAATGGGAATAAGTGACTACAGACTACACATAAAACGGGAGACCTATTTCTTCGTATTCTAGGGGTCTTGAAAAGACGAGAAAACGTAAAAATAGAGAGTCGGTCGACGGACTCGATTACAACACGCTCAGGAAGTAAAAATAAAAAAAAAATCACCATAACCACCACCACACAACTTGAGAAGCAGTACAAAGTAGTAGAGTTAAATAATTCATTATCGTATGATATGTATCTCCAAGACTATTAGACTACGTATTGCAAGCAATCCGCACTCTTATACAATACCTGGCTGCGTACTCTTGTACATTTGTACATAACCTAATGTTTTCAAAGTTAAAAGCTTTTGATGGACAGAAAGTATAAAACTGTTAGTGTATAACGACACCTTAAAAGTTACAACTAATGAAAATTATTACTGTAAAATAAAAGAATTGGTACGTACCTTACAAAAAACTAAAACTATGAGCGGTAAAAATTACATCCACACAACGTGTGAACATAAAATCGTCAGTACGACCAAACTATAAACTATATTCAGGTCACTTTTGCACTTTTATCTCAGGTTTAACATTAAATTCTGAATGGTATAACTTCATCTTACCCAGATGGCACTAATAAGCAGAAATCATCAGTGCGTACTCTTATACATATGCGCACTCTTGTACACATTTACCCTATCTACGAACGCCAGAATGCATAAAATTGACCTAAACGTCTCCTTTTCCTATTCTGAGTCGATTCTGCATGCTTTAAGTGTGTTTGGTGGCTCAGAACCATCAAAAAACGTTGAAATATAGTTCAAATTCAATAAAAATCGACAAAAATACAGTTTCTAGCTAAAATTTGATGGTTTCGTTGCACTTTCCGAGCCCGTAGGGTATCTGAGTGGCTTAAAAGTACAAGAAAACACTTCAAAAGTGACGTTTCTGAAGAATTTTAACAGCTTTCTTGTATCTACGAACGCCAGAATGCATAAAATTGACCTAAACGTCTCCTTTTCCTATTCTGAGTCGATTCTGCATGCTTTAAGTGTGTTTGGTGGCTCAGAACCATCAAAAAACGTTGAAATATAGTTCAAATTCAATAAAAATCGACAAAAATACAGTTTCTAGCTAAAATTTGATGGTTTCGTTGCACTTTCCGAGCCCGTAGGGTATCTGAGTGGCTTAAAAGTACAAGAAAACACTTCAAAAGTGACGTTTCTGAAGAATTTTAACAGTTTTCTCGTATCTACGAACGCCAGAATGCATAAAATTGACCTAAACGTCTCCTTTTCCTATTCTGAGTCGATTCTGCATGCTTTAAGTGTGTTTGGTGGCTCAGAACCATCAAAAAACGTTGAAATATAGTTCAAATTCAATAAAAATCGACAAAAATACAGTTTCTAGCTAAAATTTGATGGTTTCGTTGCACTTTCCGAGCCCGTAGGGTATCTGAGTGGCTTAAAAGTACAAGAAAACACTTCAAAAGTGACGTTTCTGAAGAATTTTAACAGTTTTCTTGTATCTACGAACGCCAGAATGCATAAAATTGACCTAAACGTCTCCTTTTCCTATTCTGAGTCGATTCTGCATGCTTTAAGTGTGTTTGGTGGCTCAGAACCATCAAAAAACGTTGAAATATAGTTCAAATTCAATAAAAATCGACAAAAATACAGTTTCTAGCTAAAATTTGATGGTTTCGTTGCACTTTCCGAGCCCGTAGGGTATCTGAGTGGCTTAAAAGTACAAGAAAACACTTCAAAAGTGACGTTTCTGAAGAATTTTAACAGTTTTCTTGTATCTACGAACGCCAGAATGCATAAAATTGACCTAAACGTCTCCTTTTCCTATTCTGAGTCGATTCTGCATGCTTTAAGTGTGTTTGGTGGCTCAGAACCATCAAAAAACGTTGAAATATAGTTCAAATTCAATAAAAATCGACAAGAATACAGTTTCTAGCTAAAATTTGATGGTTTCGTTGCACTTTCCGAGCCCGTAGGGTATCTGAGTGGCTTAAAAGTACAAGAAAACACTTCAAAAGTGACGTTTCTGAAGAATTTTAACAGTTTTCTTGTATCTACGAACGCCAGAATGCATAAAATTGACCTAAACGTCTCCTTTTCCTATTCTGAGTCGATTCTGCATGCTTTAAGTGTGTTTGGTGGCTCAGAACCATCAAAAAACGTTGAAATATAGTTCAAATTCAATAAAAATCGACAAAAATACAGTTTCTAGCTAAAATTTGATGGTTTCGTTGCACTTTCCGAGCCCGTAGGGTATCTGAGTGGCTTAAAAGTACAAGAAAACACTTCAAAAGTGACGTTTCTGAAGAATTTTAACAGTTTTCTTGTATCTACGAACGCCAGAATGCATAAAATTGACCTAAACGTCTCCTTTTCCTATTCTGAGTCGATTCTGCATGCTTTAAGTGTGGTTGGTGGCTCAGAACCATCAAAAAACGTTGAAATATAGTTCAAATTCAATAAAAATCGACAAAAATACAGTTTCTAGCTAAAATTTGATGGTTTCGTTGCACTTTCCGAGCCCGTAGGGTATCTGAGTGGCTTAAAAGTACAAGAAAACACTTCAAAAGTGACGTTTCTGAAGAATTTTAACAGTTTTCTTGTATCTACGAACGCCAGAATGCATAAAATTGACCTAAACGTCTCCTTTTCCTATTCTGAGTCGATTCTGCATGCTTTAAGTGTGTTTGGTGGCTCAGAACCATCAAAAAACGTTGAAATATAGTTCAAATTCAATAAAAATCGACAAAAATACAGTTTCTAGCTAAAATTTGATGGTTTCGTTGCACTTTCCGAGCCCGTAGGGTATCTGAGTGGCTTAAAAGTACAAGAAAACACTTCAAAAGTGACGTTTCTGAAGAATTTTAACAGTTTTCTTGTATCTACGAACGCCAGAATGCATAAAATTGACCTAAACGTCTCCTTTTCCTATTCTGAGTCGATTCTGCATGCTTTAAGTGTGTTTGGTGGCTCAGAACCATCAAAAAACGTTGAAATATAGTTCAAATTCAATAAAAATCGACAAAAATACAGTTTCTAGCTAAAATTTGATGGTTTCGTTGCACTTTCCGAGCCCGTAGGGTATCTGAGTGGCTTAAAAGTACAAGAAAACACTTCAAAAGTGACGTTTCTGAAGAATTTTAACAGTTTTCTTGTATCTACGAACGCCAGAATGCATAAAATTGACCTAAACGTCTCCTTTTCCTATTCTGAGTCGATTCTGCATGCTTTAAGTGTGTTTGGTGGCTCAGAACCATCAAAAAACGTTGAAATATAGTTCAAATTCATTAAAAATCGACAAAAATACAGTTTCTAGCTAAAATTTGATGGTTTCGTTGCACTTTCCGAGCCCGTAGGGTATCTGAGTGGCTTAAAAGTACAAGAAAACACTTCAAAAGTGACGTTTCTGAAGAATTTTAACAGTTTTCTTGTATCTACGAACGCCAGAATGCATAAAATTGACCTAAACGTCTCCTTTTCCTATTCTGAGTCGATTCTGCATGCTTTAAGTGTGTTTGGTGGCTCAGAACCATCAAAAAACGTTGAAATATAGTTCAAATTCAATAAAAATCGACAGTTTCTAGCTAAAATTTGATGGTTTCGTTGCACTTTCCGAGCCCGTAGGGTATCAGAGTGGCTTAAAAGTACAAGAAAACACTTCAAAAGTGACGTTTCTGAAGAATTTTAACAGTTTTCTTGTATCTACGAACGCCAGAATGCATAAAATTGACCTAAACGTCTCCTTTTCCTATTCTGAGTCGATTCTGCATGCTTTAAGTGTGTTTGGTGGCTCAGAACCATCAAAAAACGTTGAAATTAAGTTCAAATTCAATAAAAATCGACAAAAATACAGTTTCTAGCTAAAATTTGATGGTTTCGTTGCACTTTCCGAGCCCGTAGGGTATCTGAGTGGCTTAAAAGTACAAGAAAACACTTCAAAAGTGACGTTTCTGAAGAATTTTAACAGTTTTCTTGTATCTACGAACGCCAGAATGCATAAAATTGACCTAAACGTCTCCTTTTCCTATTCTGAGTCGATTCTGCATGCTTTAAGTGTGTTTGGTGGCTCAGAACCATCAAAAAACGTTGAAATATAGTTCAAATTCAATAAAAATCGACAAAAATACAGTTTCTAGCTAAAATTTGATGGTTTCGTTGCACTTTCCGAGCCCGTAGGGTATCTGAGTGGCTTAAAAGTACAAGAAAACACTTCAAAAGTGACGTTTCTGAAGAATTTTAACAGTTTTCTTGTATCTACGAACGCCAGAATGCATAAAATTGACCTAAACGTCTCCTTTTCCTATTCTGAGTCGATTCTGCATGCTTTAAGTGTGTTTGGTGGCTCAGAACCATCAAAAAACGTTGAAATATAGTTCAAATTCAATAAAAATCGACAAAAATACAGTTTCTAGCTAAAATTTGATGGTTTCGTTGCACTTTCCGAGCCCGTAGGGTATCTGAGTGGCTTAAAAGTACAAGAAAACACTTCAAAAGTGACGTTTCTGAAGAATTTTAACAGTTTTCTTGTATCTACGAACGCCAGAATGCATAAAATTGACCTAAACGTCTCCTTTTCCTATTCTGAGTCGATTCTGCATGCTTTAAGTGTGTTTGGTGGCTCAGAACCATCAAAAAACGTTGAAATATAGTTCAAATTCAATAAAAATCGACAAAAATACAGTTTCTAGCTAAAATTTGATGGTTTCGTTGCACTTTCCGAGCCCGTAGGGTATCTGAGTGGCTTAAAAGTACAAGAAAACACTTCAAAAGTGACGTTTCTGAAGAATTTTAACAGTTTTCTTGTATCTACGAACGCCAGAATGCATAAAATTGACCTAAACGTCTCCTTTTCCTATTCTGAGTCGATTCTGCATGCTTTAAGTGTGTTTGGTGGCTCAGAACCATCAAAAAACGTTGAAATATAGTTCAAATTCAATAAAAATCGACAAAAATACAGTTTCTAGCTAAAATTTGATGGTTTCGTTGCACTTTCCGAGCCCGTAGGGTATCTGAGTGGCTTAAAAGTACAAGAAAACACTTCAAAAGTGACGTTTCTGAAGAATTTTAACAGTTTTCTTGTATCTACGAACGCCAGAATGCATAAAATTGACCTAAACGTCTCCTTTTCCTATTCTGAGTCGATTCTGCATGCTTTAAGTGTGTTTGGTGGCTCAGAACCATCAAAAAACGTTGAAATATAGTTCAAATTCAATAAAAATCGACAAAAATACAGTTTCTTGCTAAAATTTGATGGTTTCGTTGCACTTTCCGAGCCCGTAGGGTATCTGAGTGGCTTAAAAGTACAAGAAAACACTTCAAAAGTGACGTTTCTGAAGAATTTTAACAGTTTTCTTGTATCTACGAACGCCAGAATGCATAAAATTGATCTAAACGTCTCCTTTTCCTATTCTGAGTCGATTCTGCATGCTTTAAGTGTGTTTGGTGGCTCAGAACCATCAAAAAACGTTGAAATATAGTTCAAATTCAATAAAAATCGACAAAAATACAGTTTCTAGCTAAAATTTGATGGTTTCGTTGCACTTTCCGAGCCCGTAGGGTATCTGAGTGGCTTAAAAGTACAAGAAAACACTTCAAAAGTGACGTTTCTGAAGAATTTTAACAGTTTTCTTGTATCTACGAACGCCAGAATGCATAAAATTGACCTAAACGTCTCCTTTTCCTATTCTGAGTCGATTCTGCATGCTTTAAGTGTGTTTGGTGGCTCAGAACCATCAAAAAACGTTGAAATATAGTTCAAATTCAATAAAAATCGACAAAAATACAGTTTCTAGCTAAAATTTGATGGTTTCGTTGCACTTTCCGAGCCCGTAGGGTATCTGAGTGGCTTAAAAGTACAAGAAAACACTTCAAAAGTGACGTTTCTGAAGAATTTTAACAGTTTTCTTGTATCTACGAACGCCAGAATGCATAAAATTGACCTAAACGTCTCCTTTTCCTATTCTGAGTCGATTCTGCATGCTTTAAGTGTGTTTGGTGGCTCAGAACCATCAAAAAACGTTGAAATATAGTTCAAATTCAATAAAAATCGACAAAAATACAGTTTCTAGCTAAAATTTGATGGTTTCGTTGCACTTTCCGAGCCCGTAGGGTATCTGAGTGGCTTAAAAGTACAAGAAAACACTTCAAAAGTGACGTTTCTGAAGAATTTTAACAGTTTTCTTGTATCTACGAACGCCAGAATGCATAAAATTGACCTAAACGTCTCCTTTTCCTATTCTGAGTCGATTCTGCATGCTTTAAGTGTGTTTGGTGGCTCAGAACCATCAAAAAACGTTGAAATATAGTTCAAATTCAATAAAAATCGACAAAAATACAGTTTCTAGCTAAAATTTGATGGTTTCGTTGCACTTTCCGAGCCCGTAGGGTATCTGAGTGGCTTAAAAGTACAAGAAAACACTTCAAAAGTGACGTTTCTGAAGAATTTTAACAGTTTTCTTGTATCTACGAACGCCAGAATGCATAAAATTGACCTAAACGTCTCCTTTTCCTATTCTGAGTCGATTCTGCATGCTTTAAGTGTGTTTGGTGGCTCAGAACCATCAAAAAACGTTGAAATATAGTTCAAATTCAATAAAAATCGACAAAAATACAGTTTCTAGCTAAAATTTGATGGTTTCGTTGCACTTTCCGAGCCCGTAGGGTATCTGATTGGCTTAAAAGTACAAGAAAACACTTCAAAAGTGACGTTTCTGAAGAATTTTAACAGTTTTCTTGTATCTACGAACGCCAGAATGCATAAAATTGACCTAAACGTCTCCTTTTCCTATTCTGAGTCGATTCTGCATGCTTTAAGTGTGTTTGGTGGCTCAGAACCATCAAAAAACGTTGAAATATAGTTCAAATTCAATAAAAATCGACAAAAATACAGTTTCTAGCTAAAATTTGATGGTTTCGTTGCACTTTCCGAGCCCGTAGGGTATCTGAGTGGCTTAAAAGTACAAGAAAACACTTCAAAAGTGACGTTTCTGAAGAATTTTAACAGTTTTCTTGTATCTACGAACGCCAGAATGCATAAAATTGACCTAAACGTCTCCTTTTCCTATTCTTAGTCGATTCTGCATGCTTTAAGTGTGTTTGGTGGCTCAGAACCATCAAAAAACGTTGAAATATAGTTCAAATTCAATAAAAATCGACAAAAATACAGTTTCTAGCTAAAATTTGATGGTTTCGTTGCACTTTCCGAGCCCGTAGGGTATCTGAGTGGCTTAAAAGTACAAGAAAACACTTCAAAAGTGACGTTTCTGAAGAATTTTAACAGTTTTCTTGTATCTACGAACGCCAGAATGCATAAAATTGACCTAAACGTCTCCTTTTCCTATTCTGAGTTGATTCTGCATGCTTTAAGTGTGTTTGGTGGCTCGGAACCATCAAAAAACGTTGAAATATAGTTCAAATTCAATAAAAATCGACAAAAATACAGTTTCTAGCTAAAATTTGATGGTTTCGTTGCACTTTCCGAGCCCGTAGGGTATCTGAGTGGCTTAAAAGTACAAGAAAACACTTCAAAAGTGACGTTTCTGAAGAATTTTAACAGTTTTCTTGTATCTACGAACGCCAGAATGCATAAAATTGACCTAAACGTCTCCTTTTCCTATTCTGAGTCGATTCTGCATGCTTTAAGTGTGTTTGGTGGCTCAGAACCATCAAAAAACGTTGAAATATAGTTCAAATTCAATAAAAATCGACAAAAATACAGTTTCTAGCTAAAATTTGATGGTTTCGTTGCACTTTCCGAGCCCGTAGGGTATCTGAGTGGCTTAAAAGTACAAGAAAACACTTCAAAAGTGACGTTTCTGAAGAATTTTAACAGTTTTCTTGTATCTACGAACGCCAGAATGCATAAAATTGATCTAAACGTCTCCTTTTCCTATTCTGAGTCGATTCTGCATGCTTTAAGTGTGTTTGGTGGCTCAGAACCATCAAAAAACGTTGAAATATAGTTCAAATTCAATAAAAATCGACAAAAATACAGTTTCTAGCTAAAATTTGATGGTTTCGTTGCACTTTCCGAGCCCGTAGGGTATCTGAGTGGCTTAAAAGTACAAGAAAACACTTCAAAAGTGACGTTTCTGAAGAATTTTAACAGTTTTCTTGTATCTACGAACGCCAGAATGCATAAAATTGACCTAAACGTCTCCTTTTCCTATTCTGAGTCGATTCTGCATGCTTTAAGTGTGTTTGGTGGCTCAGAACCATCAAAAAACGTTGAAATATAGTTCAAATTCAATAAAAATCGACAAAAATACAGTTTCTAGCTAAAATTTGATGGTTTCGTTGCACTTTCCGAGCCCGTAGGGTATCTGAGTGGCTTAAAAGTACAAGAAAACACTTCAAAAGTGACGTTTCTGAAGAATTTTAACAGTTTTCTTGTATCTACGAACGCCAGAATGCATAAAATTGACCTAAACGTCTCCTTTTCCTATTCTGAGTCGATTCTGCATGCTTTAAGTGTGTTTGGTGGCTCAGAACCATCAAAAAACGTTGAAATATAGTTCAAATTCAATAAAAATCGACAAAAATACAGTTTCTAGCTAAAATTTGATGGTTTCGTTGCACTTTCCGAGCCCGTAGGGTATCTGAGTGGCTTAAAAGTACAAGAAAACACTTCAAAAGTGACGTTTCTGAAGAATTTTAACAGTTTTCTTGTATCTACGAACGCCAGAATGCATAAAATTGACCTAAACGTCTCCTTTTCCTATTCTGAGTCGATTCTGCATGCTTTAAGTGTGTTTGGTGGCTCAGAACCATCAAAAAACGTTGAAATATAGTTCAAATTCAATAAAAATCGACAAAAATACAGTTTCTAGCTAAAATTTGATGGTTTCGTTGCACTTTCCGAGCCCGTAGGGTATCTGAGTGGCTTAAAAGTACAAGAAAACACTTCAAAAGTGACGTTTCTGAAGAATTTTAACAGTTTTCTTGTATCTACGAACGCCAGAATGCATAAAATTGACCTAAACGTCTCCTTTTCCTATTCTGAGTCGATTCTGCATGCTTTAAGTGTGTTTGGTGGCTCAGAACCATCAAAAAACGTTGAAATATAGTTCAAATTCAATAAAAATCGACAAAAATACAGTTTCTAGCTAAAATTTGATGGTTTCGTTGCACTTTCCGAGCCCGTAGGGTATCTGAGTGGCTTAAAAGTACAAGAAAACACTTCAAAAGTGACGTTTCTGAAGAATTTTAACAGTTTTCTTGTATCTACGAACGCCAGAATGCATAAAATTGACCTAAACGTCTCCTTTTCCTATTCTGAGTCGATTCTGCATGCTTTAAGTGTGTTTGGTGGCTCAGAACCATCAAAAAACGTTGAAATATAGTTCAAATTCAATAAAAATCGACAAAAATACAGTTTCTAGCTAAAATTTGATGGTTTCGTTGCACTTTCCGAGCCCGTAGGGTATCTGAGTGGCTTAAAAGTACAAGAAAACACTTCAAAAGTGACGTTTCTGAAGAATTTTAACAGTTTTCTTGTATCTACGAACGCCAGAATGCATAAAATTGACCTAAACGTCTCCTTTTCCTATTCTGAGTTGATTCTGCATGCTTTAAGTGTGTTTGGTGGCTCGGAACCATCAAAAAACGTTGAAATATAGTTCAAATTCAATAAAAATCGACAAAAATACAGTTTCTAGCTAAAATTTGATGGTTTCGTTGCACTTTCCGAGCCCGTAGGGTATCTGAGTGGCTTAAAAGTACAAGAAAACACTTCAAAAGTGACGTTTCTGAAGAATTTTAACAGTTTTCTTGTATCTACGAACGCCAGAATGCATAAAATTGACCTAAACGTCTCCTTTTCCTATTCTGAGTCGATTCTGCATGCTTTAAGTGTGTTTGGTGGCTCAGAACCATCAAAAAACGTTGAAATATAGTTCAAATTCAATAAAAATCGACAAAAATACAGTTTCTAGCTAAAATTTGATGGTTTCGTTGCACTTTCCGAGCCCGTAGGGTATCTGAGTGGCTTAAAAGTACAAGAAAACACTTCAAAAGTGACGTTTCTGAAGAATTTTAACAGTTTTCTTGTATCTACGAACGCCAGAATGCATAAAATTGACCTAAACGTCTCCTTTTCCTATTCTGAGTCGATTCTGCATGCTTTAAGTGTGTTTGGTGGCTCAGAACCATCAAAAAACGTTGAAATATAGTTCAAATTCAATAAAAATCGACAAAAATACAGTTTCTAGCTAAAATTTGATGGTTTCGTTGCACTTTCCGAGCCCGTAGGGTATCTGAGTGGCTTAAAAGTACAAGAAAACACTTCAAAAGTGACGTTTCTGAAGAATTTTAACAGTTTTCTTGTATCTACGAACGCCAGAATGCATAAAATTGACCTAAACGTCTCCTTTTCCTATTCTGAGTCGATTCTGCATGCTTTAAGTGTGTTTGGTGGCTCAGAACCATCAAAAAACGTTGAAATATAGTTCAAATTCAATAAAAATCGACAAAAATACAGTTTCTAGCTAAAATTTGATGGTTTCGTTGCACTTTCCGAGCCCGTAGGGTATCTGAGTGGCTTAAAAGTACAAGAAAACACTTCAAAAGTGACGTTTCTGAAGAATTTTAACAGTTTTCTTGTATCTACGAACGCCAGAATGCATAAAATTGACCTAAACGTCTCCTTTTCCTATTCTGAGTTGATTCTGCATGCTTTAAGTGTGTTTGGTGGCTCGGAACCATCAAAAAACGTTGAAATATAGTTCAAATTCAATAAAAATCGACAAAAATACAGTTTCTAGCTAAAATTTGATGGTTTCGTTGCACTTTCCGAGCCCGTAGGGTATCTGAGTGGCTTAAAAGTACAAGAAAACACTTCAAAAGTGACGTTTCTGAAGAATTTTAACAGTTTTCTTGTATCTACGAACGCCAGAATGCATAAAATTGACCTAAACGTCTCCTTTTCCTATTCTGAGTCGATTCTGCATGCTTTAAGTGTGTTTGGTGGCTCAGAACCATCAAAAAACGTTGAAATATAGTTCAAATTCAATAAAAATCGACAAAAATACAGTTTCTAGCTAAAATTTGATGGTTTCGTTGCACTTTCCGAGCCCGTAGGGTATCTGAGTGGCTTAAAAGTACAAGAAAACACTTCAAAAGTGACGTTTCTGAAGAAAACACTTCAAAAGTGACGTTTCTGAAGAATTTTAACAGTTTTCTTGTATCTACAAACGCCAGAATGCATAAAATTGACCTAAACGTCTCCTTTTCCTATTCTGAGTCGATTCTGCATGCTTTAAGTGTGTTTGTTGGCTCAGAACCATCAAAAAACGTTGAAATATAGTTCAAATTCAATAAAAATCGACAAAAATACAGTTTCTAGCTAAAATTTGATGGTTTCGTTGCACTTTCCGAGCCCGTAGGTTATCTGAGTGGCTTAAAAGTACAAGAAAACACTTCAAAAGTGACGTTTCTGAAGAATTTTAACAGTTTTCTTGTAACTACGAACGCCAGAATGCATAAAATTGACCTAAACGCCTCCTTTTCCTATTCTGAGTCGATTCTGCATGCTTTAAGTGTGTTTGGTGGCTCAGAACCATCAAAAAACGTTGAAATATAGTTCAAATTCAATAAAAATCGACAAAAATACAGTTTCTAGCTAAAATTTGATGGTTTCGTTGCACTTTCCGAGCCCGTAGGGTATCTGAGTGGCTTAAAAGTACAAGAAAACACTTCAAAAGTGACGTTTCTGAAGAATTTTAACAGTTTTCTTGTATCTACGAACGCCAGAATGCATAAAATTGACCTAAACATCTCCTTTTCCTATTCTGAGTCGATTCTGCATGCTTTAAGTGTGTTTGGTGGCTCAGAACCATCAAAAAACGTTGAAATATAGTTCAAATTCAATAAAAATCGACAAAAACACAGTTTCTAGCTAAAATTTGATGGTTTCGTTGCACTTTCCGAGCCCGTAGGGTATCTGAGTGGCTTAAAAGTACAAGAAAACACTTCAAAAGTGACGTTTCTGAAGAATTTTAACAGTTTTCTTGTATCTACGAACGCCAGAATGCATAAAATTGACCTAAACGTCTCCTTTTCCTATTCTGAGTGGATTCTGCATGCTTTAAGTGTGTTTGGTGGCTCAGAACCATCAAAAAACGTTGAAATATAGTTCAAATTCAATAAAAATCGACAAAAATACAGTTTCAAGCTAAAATTTGACAGTTTCGTTGCACTTTCCGAGCCCGTAGGGTATCTGAGTGGCTTAAAAGTACAAGAAAACACTTCAAAAGTGACGTTTCTGAAGAATTTTAACAGTTTTCTTGTAACTACGAACGCCAGAATGCATAAAATTGACCTAAACGTCTCCTTTTCCTATTCTGAGTCGATTCTGCATGCTTTAAGTGTGTTTGGTGGCTCAGAACCATCAAAAAACGTTGAAATATAGTTCAAATTCAATAAAAATCGACAAAAATACAGTTTCTAGCTAAAATTTTATGGTTTCGTTGCACTTTCCGAGCCCGTTGGGTATCTGAGTGGCTTAAAAGTACAAGAAAACACTTCAAAAGTGACGTTTCTGAAGAATTTTAACAGTTTTCTTGTATCTACGAACGCCAGAATGCATAAAATTGAACTAAACGTCTCCTTTTCCTATTCTGAGTCGATTCTGCATGCTTTAAGTGTGTTTGGTGGCTCAGAACCATCAAAAAACGTTGAAATATAGTTCAAATTCAATAAAAATCGACAAAAATACAGTTTCTAGCTAAAATTTGATGGTTTCGTTGCACTTTCCGAGCCCGTAGGGTATCTGAGTGGCTTAAAAGTGCAAGAAAACACTTCAAAAGTGACGTTTCTGAAGAATTTTAACAGTTTTCTTGTATCTACAAACGCCAGAATGCATAAAATTGACCTAAACGTCTCCTTTTCCTATTCTGAGTCGATTCTGCATGCTTTAAGTGTGTTTGGTGGCTCAGAACCATCAAAAAACGTTGAAATATAGTTCAAATTCAATAAAAATCGACAAAAATACAGTTTCTAGCTAAAATTTGATGGTTTCGTTGCACTTTCCGAGCCCGTAGGGTATCTGAGTGGCTTAAAAGTACAAGAAAACACTTCAAAAGTGACGTTTCTGAAGAATTTTAACAGTTTTCTTGTATCTACGAACGCCAGAATGCATAAAATTGACCTAAACATCTCCTTTTCCTATTCTGAGTCGATTCTGCATGCTTTAAGTGTGTTTGGTGGCTCAGAACCATCAAAAAACGTTGAAATATAGTTCAAATTCAATAAAAATCGACAAAAATACAGTTTCTAGCTAAAATTTGATGGTTTCGTTGCACTTTCCGAGCCCGTAGGGTATCTGAGTGGCTTAAAAGTACAAGAAAACACTTCAAAAGTGACGTTTCTGAAGAATTTTAACAGTTTTCTTGTAACTACGAACGCCAGAATGCATAAAATTGACCTAAACGTCTCCTTTTCCTATTCTGAGTCGATTCTACATGCTTTAAGTGTGTTTGGTGGCTCAGAACCATCAAAAAACGTTGAAATATAGTTCAAATTCAATAAAAATCGACAAAAATACAGTTTCTAGCTAAAATTTTATGGTTTCGTTGCACTTTCCGAGCCCGTTGGGTATCTGAGTGGCTTAAAAGTACAAGAAAACACTTCAAAAGTGACATTTCTGAAGAATTTTAACAGTTTTCTTGTATCTACGAACGCCAGAATGCATAAAATTGACCTAAACGTCTCCTTTTCCTATTCTGAGTGGATTCTGCATGCTTTAAGTGTGTTTGGTGGCTCAGAACCATCAAAAAACGTTGAAATATAGTTCAAATTCAATAAAAATCGACAAAAATACAGTTTCTAGCTAAAATTTTATGGTTTCGTTGCACTTTCCGAGCCCGTTGGGTATCTGAGTGGCTTAAAAGTACAAGAAAACACTTCAAAAGTGACGTTTCTGAAGAATTTTAACAGTTTTCTTGTATCTACGAACGCCAGAATGCATAAAATTGAACTAAACGTCTCCTTTTCCTATTCTGAGTCGATTCTGCATGCTTTAAGTGTGTTTGGTGGCTCAGAACCATCAAAAAACGTTGAAATATAGTTCAAATTCAATAAAAATCGACAAAAATACAGTTTCTAGCTAAAATTTGATGGTTTCGTTGCACTTTTCGAGCCCGTAGGGTATCTGAGTGGCTTAAAAGTACAAGAAAACACTTCAAAAGTGATGTTTCTGAAGAATTTTAACAGTTTTCTTGTATCTACGAACGCCAGAATGCATAAAATTGACCTAAATGTCTCCTTTTCCTATTCTGAGTCGATTCTGCATGCTTTAATGCTGTAAGTGTGTTTGGTGGCTCAGAACCATCAAAAAACGTTGAAATATAGTTCAAATTCAATAAAAATCGACAAAAATACAGTTTTAGCTAAAATTTGATGGTTTCGTTGCACTTTCCGAGCCCGTAGGGTATCTGAGTGGCTTAAAAGTGCAAGAAAACACTTCAAAAGTGACGTTTCTGAAGAATTTTAACAGTTTTCTTGTATCTACAAACGCCAGAATGCATAAAATTGACCTAAACGTCTCCTTTTCCTATTCTGAGTCGATTCTGCATGCTTTAAGTGTGTTTGTTGGCTCAGAACCATCAAAAAACGTTGAAATATAGTTCAAATTCAATAAAAATCGACAAAAATACAGTTTCTAGCTAAAATTTGATGGTTTCGTTGCACTTTCCGAGCCCGTAGGTTATCTGAGTGGCTTAAAAGTACAAGAAAACACTTCAAAAGTGACGTTTCTGAAGAATTTTAACAGTTTTCTTGTAACTACGAACGCCAGAATGCATAAAATTGACCTAAACGCCTCCTTTTCCTATTCTGAGTCGATTCTGCATGCTTTAAGTGTGTTTGGTGGCTCAGAACCATCAAAAAACGTTGAAATATAGTTCAAATTCAATAAAAATCGACAAAAATACAGTTTCTAGCTAAAATTTGATGGTTTCGTTGCACTTTCCGAGCCCGTAGGGTATCTGAGTGGCTTAAAAGTACAAGAAAACACTTCAAAAGTGACGTTTCTGAAGAATTTTAACAGTTTTCTTGTATCTACGAACGCCAGAATGCATAAAATTGACCTAAACATCTCCTTTTCCTATTCTGAGTCGATTCTGCATGCTTTAAGTGTGTTTGGTGGCTCAGAACCATCAAAAAACGTTGAAATATAGTTCAAATTCAATAAAAATCGACAAAAACACAGTTTCTAGCTAAAATTTGATGGTTTCGTTGCACTTTCCGAGCCCGTAGGGTATCTGAGTGGCTTAAAAGTACAAGAAAACACTTCAAAAGTGACGTTTCTGAAGAATTTTAACAGTTTTCTTGTATCTACGAACGCCAGAATGCATAAAATTGACCTAAACGTCTCCTTTTCCTATTCTGAGTGGATTCTGCATGCTTTAAGTGTGTTTGGTGGCTCAGAACCATCAAAAAACGTTGAAATATAGTTCAAATTCAATAAAAATCGACAAAAATACAGTTTCAAGCTAAAATTTGACAGTTTCGTTGCACTTTCCGAGCCCGTAGGGTATCTGAGTGGCTTAAAAGTACAAGAAAACACTTCAAAAGTGACGTTTCTGAAGAATTTTAACAGTTTTCTTGTAACTACGAACGCCAGAATGCATAAAATTGACCTAAACGTCTCCTTTTCCTATTCTGAGTCGATTCTGCATGCTTTAAGTGTGTTTGGTGGCTCAGAACCATCAAAAAACGTTGAAATATAGTTCAAATTCAATAAAAATCGACAAAAATACAGTTTCTAGCTAAAATTTTATGGTTTCGTTGCACTTTCCGAGCCCGTTGGGTATCTGAGTGGCTTAAAAGTACAAGAAAACACTTCAAAAGTGACGTTTCTGAAGAATTTTAACAGTTTTCTTGTATCTACGAACGCCAGAATGCATAAAATTGAACTAAACGTCTCCTTTTCCTATTCTGAGTCGATTCTGCATGCTTTAAGTGTGTTTGGTGGCTCAGAACCATCAAAAAACGTTGAAATATAGTTCAAATTCAATAAAAATCGACAAAAATAC
Source organism: Zophobas morio (assembly GCF_036711695.1). Classification (NCBI taxonomy): domain Eukaryota; kingdom Metazoa; phylum Arthropoda; class Insecta; order Coleoptera; family Tenebrionidae; genus Zophobas; species Zophobas morio. The sequence continues at coordinate 25,415 of NW_026972962.1, read as the reverse complement.
AGTTTCTAGCTAAAATTTGATGGTTTCGTTGCACTTTCCGAGCCCGTAGGGTATCTGAGTGGCTTAAAAGTGCAAGAAAACACTTCAAAAGTGACGTTTCTGAAGAATTTTAACAGTTTTCTTGTATCTACAAACGCCAGAATGCATAAAATTGACCTAAACGTCTCCTTTTCCTATTCTGAGTCGATTCTGCATGCTTTAAGTGTGTTTGGTGGCTCAGAACCATCAAAAAACGTTGAAATATAGTTCAAATTCAATAAAAATCGACAAAAATACAGTTTCTAGCTAAAATTTGATGGTTTCGTTGCACTTTCCGAGCCCGTAGGGTATCTGAGTGGCTTAAAAGTACAAGAAAACACTTCAAAAGTGACGTTTCTGAAGAATTTTAACAGTTTTCTTGTATCTACGAACGCCAGAATGCATAAAATTGACCTAAACATCTCCTTTTCCTATTCTGAGTCGATTCTGCATGCTTTAAGTGTGTTTGGTGGCTCAGAACCATCAAAAAACGTTGAAATATAGTTCAAATTCAATAAAAATCGACAAAAATACAGTTTCTAGCTAAAATTTGATGGTTTCGTTGCACTTTCCGAGCCCGTAGGGTATCTGAGTGGCTTAAAAGTACAAGAAAACACTTCAAAAGTGACGTTTCTGAAGAATTTTAACAGTTTTCTTGTAACTACGAACGCCAGAATGCATAAAATTGACCTAAACGTCTCCTTTTCCTATTCTGAGTCGATTCTACATGCTTTAAGTGTGTTTGGTGGCTCAGAACCATCAAAAAACGTTGAAATATAGTTCAAATTCAATAAAAATCGACAAAAATACAGTTTCTAGCTAAAATTTTATGGTTTCGTTGCACTTTCCGAGCCCGTTGGGTATCTGAGTGGCTTAAAAGTACAAGAAAACACTTCAAAAGTGACATTTCTGAAGAATTTTAACAGTTTTCTTGTATCTACGAACGCCAGAATGCATAAAATTGACCTAAACGTCTCCTTTTCCTATTCTGAGTCGATTCTGCATGCTTTAAGTGTGTTTGGTGGCTCAGAACCATCAAAAAACGTTGAAATATAGTTCAAATTCAATAAAAATCGACAAAAATACAGTTTCTAGCTAAAATTTGATGGTTTCGTTGCACTTTCCGAGCCCGTAGGGTATCTGAGTGGCTTAAAAGTACAAGAAAACACTTCAAAAGTGACGTTTCTGAAGAATTTTAACAGTTTTCTTGTAACTACGAACGCCAGAATGCATAAAATTGACCTAAACGTCTCCTTTTCCTATTCTGAGTCGATTCTGCATGCTTTAAGTGTGTTTGGTGGCTCAGAACCATCAAAAAACGTTGAAATATAGTTCAAATTCAATAAAAATCGACAAAAATACAGTTTCTAGCTAAAATTTTATGGTTTCGTTGCACTTTCCGAGCCCGTTGGGTATCTGAGTGGCTTAAAAGTACAAGAAAACACTTCAAAAGTGACGTTTCTGAAGAATTTTAACAGTTTTCTTGTATCTACGAACGCCAGAATGCATAAAATTGACCTAAACGTCTCCTTCTCCTATTCTGAGTCGATTCTGCATGCTTTAAGTGTGTTTGGTGGCTCAGAACCATCAAAAAACGTTGAAATATAGTTCAAATTCAATAAAAATCGACAAAAATACAGTTTCTAGCTAAAATTTGATGGTTTCGTTGCACTTTCCGAGCCCGTAGGGTATCTGAGTGGCTTAAAAGTACAAGAAAACACTTCAAAAGTGACGTTTCTGAAGAATTTTAACAGTTTTCTTGTATCTACGAACGCCAGAATGCATAAAATTGACCTAAACGTCTCCTTTTCCTATTCTGAGTCGATTCTGCATGCCCTAAGTGTGTTTGGTGGCTCAGAACCATCAAAAAACGTTGAAATATAGTTCAAATTCAATAAAAATCGACAAAAATACAGTTTCTAGCTAAAATTTGATGGTTTCGTTGCACTTTCCGAGCCCGTAGGGTATCTGAGTGGCTTAAAAGTACAAGAAAACACTTCAAAAGTGACGTTTCTGAAGAATTTTAACAGTTTTCTTGTATCTACGAACGCCAGTATGCATAAAATTGACCTAAACGTCTCCTTTTCCTATTCTGAGTCGATTCTGCATGCTTTAAGTGTGTTTGGTGGCTCAGAACCATGAAAAAACGTTGAAATATAGTTCAAATTCAATAAAAATCGACAAAAATACAGTTTCTAACTAAAATTTGATGGTTTCGTTGCACTTTCCGAGCCCGTAGGGTATCTGAGTGGCTTAAAAGTACAAGAAAACACTTCAAAAGTGACGTTTCTGAAGAATTTTAACAGTTTTCTTGTATCTACGAACGCCAGAATGCATAAAATTGACCTAAATGTCTCCTTTTCCTATTCTGAGTGGATTCTGCATGCTTTAAGTGTGTTTGGTGGCTCAGAACCATCAAAAAACGTTGAAATATAGTTGAAATTCAATAAAAATCGACAAAAATACAATTTCTAGCTAAAATTTGATGGTTTCGTTGCACTTTCCGAGCCCGTAGGCTATCTGAGTGGCTTAAAAGTACAAGAAAACACTTCAAAAGTGACGTTTCTGAAGAATTTTAACAGTTTTCTTGTATCTACGAACGCCAGAATGCATAAAATTGACCTAAACGTCTCCTTTTCCTATTCTGAGTCGATTCTGCATGCTTTAAGTGTGTTTGGTGGCTCAGAACCATCAAAAAACGTTGAAATATAGTTCAAATTCAATAAAAATCGACAAAAATACAGTTTCTAGCTAAAATTTGATGGTTTCGTTGCACTTTCCGAGCCCGTAGGGTATCTGAGTGGCTTAAAAGTACAAGAAAACACTTCAAAAGTGACGTTTCTGAAGAATTTTAACAGTTTTCTTGTATCTACGAACGCCAGAATGCATAAAATTGACCTAAACGTCTCCTTTTCCTATTCTGAGTCGATTCTGCATGCCCTAAGTGTGTTTGGTGGCTCAGAACCATCAAAAAACGTTGAAATATAGTTGAAATTCAATAAAAATCGACAAAAATACAGTTTCTAGCTAAAATTTGATGGTTTCGTTGCACTTTCCGAGCCCGTAGGGTATCTGAGTGGCTTAAAAGTACAAGAAAACACTTCAAAAGTGACGTTTCTGAAGAATTTTAACAGTTTTCTTGTATCTACGAACGCCAGAATGCATAAAATTGACCTAAACGTCTCCTTTTCCTATTCTGAGTCGATTCTGCATGCTTTAAGTGTGTTTGGTGGCTCAGAACCATCAAAAGACGTTGAAATATAGTTCAAATTCAATAAAAATCGACAAAAATACAGTTTCTAGCTAAAATTTGATGGTTTCGTTGCACTTTCCGAGCCCGTAGGGTATCTGAGTGGCTTAAAAGTACAAGAAAACACTTCAAAAGTGACGTTTCTGAAGAATTTTAACAGTTTGCTTGTATCTACGAACGCCAGAATGCATGAAATTGACCTAAACGTCTCCTTTTCCTATTCTGAGTGGATTCTGCATGCTTTAAGTGTGTTTGGTGGCTCAGAACCATCAAAAAACGTTGAAATATAGTTGAAATTCAATAAAAATCGACAAAAATACAGTTTCTAGCTAAAATTTGATGGTTTCGTTGCACTTTCCGAGCCCATTGGGTATCTGAGTGGCTTAAAAGTACAAGAAAACACTAAAAAAGTGACGTTTCTGAAGAATTTTAACAGTTTTCTTGTATCTACGAACGCCAGAATGCATAAAATTGACCTTAACGTCTCCTTTTCCTATTCTGAGTCGATTCTGCATGCTTTAAGTGTGTTTGGTGGCTCAGAACCATCAAAAAACGTTGAAATATAGTTCAAATTCAATAAAAATCGACAAAAATACAGTTTCTAGCTAAAATTTGATGGTTTCGTTGCACTTTCCGAGCCCGTAGGGTATCTGAGTGGCTTAAAAGTACAAGAAAACACTTCAAAAGTGACGTTTCTGAAGAATTTTAACAGTTTTCTTGTATCTACGAACGCCAGAATGCATAAAATTGACCTAAACGTCTCCTTTTCCTATTCTGAGTCGATTCTGCATGCTTTAAGTGTGTTTGGTGGCTCAGAACCATCAAAAAACGTTGAAATATAGTTCAAATTCAATAAAAATCGACAAAAATACAGTTTCTAGCTAAAATTTGATGGTTTCGTTGCACTTTCCGAGCCCGTAGGGTATCTGAGTGGCTTAAAAGTACAAGAAAACACTTCAAGAGTGACGTTTCTGAAGAATTTTAACAGTTTTCTTGTATCTACGAACGCCAGAATGCATAAAATTGACCTAAACGTCTCCTTTTCCTATTCTGAGTCGATTCTGCATGCCCTAAGTGTGTTTGGTGGCTCAGAACCATCAAAAAACGTTGAAATATAGTTCAAAATTCAATAAAAATCGACAAAAATACAGTTTCTAGCTAAAATTTGATGGTTTCGTTGCACTTTCCGAGCCCGTAGGGTATCTGAGTGGCTTAAAAGTACAAGAAAACACTTCAAAAGTGACGTTTCTGAAGAATTTTAACAGTTTTCTTGTATCTACGAACGCCAGAATGCATAAAATTGACCTAAACGTCTCCTTTTCCTATTCTGAGTCGATTCTGCATGCTTTAAGTGTGTTTGGTGGCTCAGAACCATCAAAAAACGTTGAAATATAGTTCAAGTTCAATAAAAATCGACAAAAATACAGTTTCTAGCTAAAATTTGATGGTTTCGTTGCACTTTCCGAGCCCGTAGGGTATCTGAGTGGCTTAAAAGTACAAGAAAACACTTCAAAAGTGACGTTTCTGAAGAATTTTAACAGTTTTCTTGTATCTACGAACGCCAGAATGCATAAAATTGACCTAAACGTCTCCTTTTCCTATTCTGAGTCGATTCTGCATGCTTTAAGTGTGTTTGGTGGCTCAGAACCATCAAAAAACGTTGAAATATAGTTCAAATTCAATAAAAATCGACAAAAATAAAGTTTCTACCTAAAATTTGATGGTTTCGTTGCACTTTCCGAGCCCGTAGGGTATCTGAGTGGCTTAAAAGTACAAGAAAACACTTCAAAAGTTACGTTTCTGAAGAATTTTAACAGTTTTCGTGTATCTACGAACGCCAGAATGCATAAAATTGACCTAAACGTCTCCTTTTCCTATTCTGAGTCGATTCTGCATGCTTTAAGTGTGTTTGGTGGCTCAGAACCATCAAAAAACGTTGAAATATAGTTCAAATTCAATAAAAATCGACAAAAATACAGTTTCTAGCTAAAATTTGATGGTTTCGTTGCACTTTCCGAGCCCGTTGGGTATCTGAGTGGCTTAAAAGTACAAGAAAAACACTTCAAGAGTGACGTTTCTGAAGAATTTTAACAGTTTTCTTGTATCTACGAACGCCAGAATGCATAAAATTGACCTAAACGTCTCCTTTTCCTATTCTGAGTCGATTCTGCATGCCCTAAGTGTGTTTGGTGGCTCAGAACCATCAAAAAACGTTGAAATATAGTTCAAATTCAATAAAAATCGACAAAAATACAGTTTCTAGCTAAAATTTGATGGTTTCGTTGCACTTTCCGAGCCCGTAGGGTATCTGAGTGGCTTAAAAGTACAAGAAAACACTTCAAAAGTGACGTTTCTGAAGAATTTTAACAGTTTTCTTGTATCTACGAACGCCAGTATGCATAAAATTGACCTAAACGTCTCCTTTTCCTATTCTGAGTCGATTCTGCATGCTTTAAGTGTGTTTGGTGGCTCAGAACCATGAAAAAACGTTGAAATATAGTTCAAATTCAATAAAAATCGACAAAAATACAGTTTCTAACTAAAATTTGATGGTTTCGTTGCACTTTCCGAGCCCGTAGGGTATCTGAGTGGCTTAAAAGTACAAGAAAACACTTCAAAAGTGACGTTTCTGAAGAATTTTAACAGTTTTCTTGTATCTACGAACGCCAGAATGCATAAAATTGACCTAAATGTCTCCTTTTCCTATTCTGAGTGGATTCTGCATGCTTTAAGTGTGTTTGGTGGCTCAGAACCATCAAAAAACGTTGAAATATAGTTGAAATTCAATAAAAATCGACAAAAATACAATTTCTAGCTAAAATTTGATGGTTTCGTTGCACTTTCCGAGCCCGTAGGCTATCTGAGTGGCTTAAAAGTACAAGAAAACACTTCAAAAGTGACGTTTCTGAAGAATTTTAACAGTTTTCTTGTATCTACGAACGCCAGAATGCATAAAATTGACCTAAACGTCTCCTTTTCCTATTCTGAGTCGATTCTGCATGCTTTAAGTGTGTTTGGTGGCTCAGAACCATCAAAAAACGTTGAAATATAGTTCAAATTCAATAAAAATCGACAAAAATACAGTTTCTAGCTAAAATTTGATGGTTTCGTTGCACTTTCCGAGCCCGTAGGGTATCTGAGTGGCTTAAAAGTACAAGAAAACACTTCAAAAGTGACGTTTCTGAAGAATTTTAACAGTTTTCTTGTATCTACGAACGCCAGAATGCATAAAATTTACCTAAACGTCTCCTTTTCCTATTCTGAGTCGATTCTGCATGCCCTAAGTGTGTTTGGTGGCTCAGAACCATCAAAAAACGTTGAAATATAGTTGAAATTCAATAAAAATCGACAAAAATACAGTTTCTAGCTGAAATTTGATGGTTTCGTTGCACTTTCCGAGCCCGTAGGGTATCTGAGTGGCTTAAAAGTACAAGAAAACACTTCAAAAGTGACGTTTCTGAAGAATTTTAACAGTTTTCTTGTATCTACGAACGCCAGAATGCATAAAATTGACCTAAACGTCTCCTTTTCCTATTCTGAGTCGATTCTGCATGCTTTAAGTGTGTTTGGTGGCTCAGAACCATCAAAAGACGTTGAAATATAGTTCAAATTCAATAAAAATCGACAAAAATACAGTTTCTAGCTAAAATTTGATGGTTTCGTTGCACTTTCCGAGCCCGTAGGGTATCTGAGTGGCTTAAAAGTACAAGAAAACACTTCAAAAGTGACGTTTCTGAAGAATTTTAACAGTTTGCTTGTATCTACGAACGCCAGAATGCATGAAATTGACCTAAACGTCTCCTTTTCCTATTCTGAGTGGATTCTGCATGCTTTAAGTGTGTTTGGTGGCTCAGAACCATCAAAAAACGTTGAAATATAGTTGAAATTCAATAAAAATCGACAAAAATACAGTTTCTAGCTAAAATTTGATGGTTTCGTTGCACTTTCCGAGCCCGTAGGGTATCTGAGTGGCTTAAAAGTACAAGAAAACACTTCAAAAGTGACGTTTCTGAAGAATTTTAACAGTTTTCTTGTATCTACGAACGCCAGAATGCATAAAATTGACCATAACGTCTCCTTTTCCTATTCTGAGTCGATTCTGCATGCTTTAAGTGTGTTTGGTGGCTCAGAACCATCAAAAAACGTTGAAATATAGTTCAAATTCAATAAAAATCGACAAAAATACAGTTTCTAGCTAAAATTTGATGGTTTCGTTGCACTTTCCGAGCCCGTAGGGTATCTGAGTGGCTTAAAAGTACAAGAAAACACTTCAAAAGTGACGTTTCTGAAGAATTTTAACAGTTTTCTTGTATCTACGAACGCCAGAATGCATAAAATTGACCTAAACGTCTCCTTTTCCTATTCTGAGTCGATTCTGCATGCTTTAAGTGTGTTTGGTGGCTCAGAACCATCAAAAAACGTTGAAATATAGTTCAAATTCAATAAAAATCGACAAAAGTACAGTTTCTAGCTAAAATTTGATGATTTCGTTGCACTTTCCGAGCCCGTAGAGTATCTGAGTGGCTTAAAAGTACAAGAAAACACTTCAAAAGTGACGTTTCTGAAGAATTTTAACAGTTTTCTTGTATCTACGAACGCCAGAATGCATAAAATTGACCTAAACGTCTCTTTTTCCTATTCTGAGTCGATTCTGCATGCTTTAAGTGTGTTTGGTGGCTCAGAACCATCAAAAAACGTTGAAATATAGTTCAAATTCAATAAAAATCGACAAAAATACAGTTTCTAGCTAAAATTTGATGGTTTCGTTGCACTTTCCGAGCCCGTAGGGTATCTGAGTGGCTTAAAAGTACAAGAAAACACTTCAAAAGTGACGTTTCTGAAGAATTTTAACAGTTTTCTTGTATCTACGAACGCCAGAATGCATAAAATTGACCTAAACGTCTCCTTTTCCTATTCTTAGTCGATTCTGCATGCTTTAAGTGTGTTTGGTGGCTCAGAACCATCAAAAAACGTTGAAATATAGTTCAAATTCAATAAAAATCGACAAAAATACAGTTTCTAGCTAAAATTTGATGGTTTCGTTGCACTTTCCGAGCCCGTAGGGTATCTGAGTGGCTTAAAAGTACAAGGAAACACTTCAAAAGTGACGTTTCTGAAGAATTTTAACAGTTTTCTTGTATCTACGAACGCCAGAATGCATAAAATTGACCTAAACGTCTCCTTTTCCTATTCTGAGTCGATTCTGCATGCTTTAAGTGTGTTTGGTGGCTCAGAACCATCAAAAAACGTTGAAATATAGTTCAAATTCAATAAAAATCGACAAAAATACAGTTTCTAGCTAAAATTTGATGGTTTCGTTGCACTTTCCGAGCCCGTAGGGTATCTGAGTGGCTTAAAAGTACAAGAAAACACTTCAAAAGTGACGTTTCTGAAGAATTTTAACAGTTTTCTTGTATCTACGAACGCCAGAATGCATAAAATTGACCTAAACGTCTCCTTTTCCTATTCTGAGTCGATTCTGCATGCTTTAAGTGTGTTTGGTGGCTCAGAACCATCAAAAAACGTTGAAATATAGTTCAAATTCAATAAAAATCGACAAAAATACAGTTTCTAGCTAAAATTTGATGGTTTCGTTGCACTTTCCGAGCCCGTAGTGTATCTGAGTGGCTTAAAAGTACAAGAAAACACTTCAAAAGTGACGTTTCTGAAGAATTTTAACAGTTTTCTTGTATCTACGAACGCCAGAATGCTTAAAATTGACCTAAACGTCTCCTTTTCCTATTCTGAGTCGATTCTGCATGCTTTAAGTGTGTTTGGTGGCTCAGAACCATCAAAAAACGTTGAAATATAGTTCAAATTCAATAAAAATCGACAAAAGTACAGTTTCTAGCTAAAATTTGATGATTTCGTTGCACTTTCCGAGCCCGTAGAGTATCTGAGTGGCTTAAAAGTACAAGAAAACACTTCAAAAGTGACGTTTCTGAAGAATTTTAACAGTTTTCTTGTATCTACGAACGCCAGAATGCATAAAATTGACCTAAACGTCTCCTTTTCCTATTCTGAGTCGATTCTGCATGCTTTAAGTGTGTTTGGTGGCTCAGAACCATCAAAAAACGTTGAAATATAGTTCAAATTCAATAAAAATCGACAAAAATACAGTTTCTAGCTAAAATTTGATGGTTTCGTTGCACTTTCCGAGCCCGTAGGGTATCTGAGTGGCTTAAAAGTACAAGAAAACACTTCAAAAGTGACGTTTCTGAAGAATTTTAACAGTTTTCTTGTATCTACGAACGCCAGAATGCATAAAATTGACCTAAACGTCTCCTTTTCCTATTCTTAGTCGATTCTGCATGCTTTAAGTGTGTTTGGTGGCTCAGAACCATCAAAAAACGTTGAAATATAGTTCAAATTCAATAAAAATCGACAAAAATACAGTTTCTAGCTAAAATTTGATGGTTTCGTTGCACTTTCCGAGCCCGTAGGGTATCTGAGTGGCTTAAAAGTACAAGGAAACACTTCAAAAGTGACGTTTCTGAAGAATTTTAACAGTTTTCTTGTATCTACGAACGCCAGAATGCATAAAATTGACCTAAACGTCTCCTTTTCCTATTCTGAGTCGATTCTGCATGCTTTAAGTGTGTTTGGTGGCTCAGAACCATCAAAAAACGTTGAAATATAGTTCAAATTCAATAAAAATCGACAAAAATACAATTTCTAGCTAAAATTTGATGGTTTCGTTGCACTTTCCGAGCCCGTAGGGTATCTGAGTGGCTTAAAAGTACAAGAAAACACTTCAAAAGTGACGTTTCTGAAGAATTTTAACAGTTTTCTTGTATCTACTGTAGTGGCCTACTTTGTATTTAAATTTTGAAGAAAAGCGCGCCCAACCGGCGACGGCGACGAAGACGCTGTGTAAGCAAGGAGGTGGGGAGATTGGGGCGAGGGCGACGCGAAGAGCCGGTGGCAGGGGTAGGAAAGCTTAAATGTGAAGGTCGTTGAATGCCATTTGATAGTTTGTCTGATGAGCGCAGATGTCGCTTACGTCGAAATGTATTATTTTTACAGAGTCCTGTACAACTTAGCTGCCACAGTGTACTGTATAGCTGTCAACTAAAAATGGACCAGTGGCGTTGCATGAAAGATTAAGTTGTATTTAAAAATAATTGTTTAATAGTACAAAAATATGTATAATTGTACAATATGTCAGTTCTACTCCAATGCAATATGTAAAAATGTATAAAAATGTAAAAACTTTATTAAAATATTAATAAAAAGTATATAAAAAAAAATACACAACGGTATTATCTATTTCTTAATATATGCCCACCAAATTTTTGTTTAAAATTGAAAAAAATTTGCAGCATTGCTCAACAGAAATTTATATATTTATATTCCTGCCATTTTGACATTTCAAAAATTCAGATTCTGAAATAGTTGTCTGTGAATAGTTGTCATGTATTAAGAATTTGTCACTGAATTACTAGATGGGCCCAGGCATAATTAACTATTCACCAGAGAAATGGAAACAACAAGAACTTTATTGAAGTTGCGGGAATAGGTTACACGTACAATAGTATAGGAGGTGCTCATGTAGTTGGAAATTCTTATATTTCTTCCACCATGTCTTTATAAATAATTCAGTAATAGATAGTTGTGCAGTAATAAAGTATTATTCCAAGTGTACAGCATCAGTTGTCCATTTACTGCAGACCCTAGGTTCTTAATCCAGACCAAAAAGTACCTTACATTGTCACATCAAGTGGCAGAACCTTTCTTGTTTGATGGCCCCAGCTGTGAGCATCCAATGAATCCGCTCCAGTTGTCATTTTTCTAACATAAATTAAACCTCAGGTAGAGCTCATGAAAGGAACTTGATAAGAACGCAGAATCTGTAGCATCTACGTTTCTTACAATATTATCAGTAAAATATTTTTCGGCTATTCATGTCCAGAAACGACAATGTATACTTGTTTACTTGTATACTTACATCAAAGTTTTTGCTGCAAATACAACGTCAGTAGCTTAAATTGACTAGAATTTGATTCCAAAGTGCTTTAGATAGTTGAAAGCTAATTAGCTTACCAACCTTATAGTTAAAAATCCACCACTTTTTTAAATTCAGTGGGCACATATTAAAAAATTGATAATATTTTTACTTTTTTAAACGTACGCCACTGTGTGTGGAGCGGTTATGTATAAAAAAGTAAACTGCGTATTTTATGCTGCGTTGTATTTGGTGGTTCTTTGTTCGATTTGTAGCGTTTTGAGTTTTGTGGTGTGTTTTTTTTTTAGCCTTTTACGTACTTTTTAAGTGATTTTAGTGTTAGTGATTAGAATAAACAGACAATTAATTAATAATAATGTAAGTGTGACAATAAATTTCGTTTATTTGGTAAGAATTTTTGTAATGAAAGCGTTTCAAATTAAAAAATATTATTTTTTACACAGCACGATGACGAGCACATTAGCCAAAAATACTTGTTCTGTAAAAGGCTGCGGAAAGCGAGAGCTACCGATGTACCGTTTCCCCAATCCAAAAACAAACGGGGAACGTTTTCGTAAGTGGGTTCTGGCAGCAAATAATCCTCGATTCGAGCAACTAGGAGATAATGGTATTTATAAAAAGTATTTCGTTTGCCACAACCATTTTAAGGAAGAGGATAAAATCCTGAATTCGCGTTTATTAAGGTAAACTGCTGTGCCTTCGCAAAATTTGCCGATTGGTAAAAATATCCTTTGAAGTGACATGTAAAATATTTATTACTTGAACTATACAGGTCCATCGTTTGCCACAGAACAGGGAATTGATGCACCATCACCTCCAAGACCATCCCAATCTGAGGAGGACCTAATTTTTAGAACACCACAACGTGAACTCATTTTTATGCCCAGCTCGGTACGAAAACGTGTTACACCATCAGCCTGTAAGTTTATTAATTTTACTACCTATGACCATTACAGTGAAATTGAAATATTGAAATGTACCTAGGTTCACCATCCACGTCTGCAGGTGTATTTCCCAGGAGCGTCGTGCAGAGAACATTATTTCCCTCCATAAGTAAGTATAGCAAAAGTATAATATTGCACACAAAGTAATGAAAAACAAGCATAATTCAACATGAAATAGGTATACAACGCTAGCAATACCAATTATAGTTAGGGTATTTAATGTCTTTAGATATTTTCAAATGTACATCCGTGCATAATGAATGTTCTACGAGCGGTGTGTTATTATAATATAAAATTCTGAAGAGTACACTTAAAATTCACTGATAAAAGTTTAGTATCCATAGCCTGTCATCAAATTTGAAGTCAAAGATGTAATTATAGTTCTTTATTTATAAACAATGTCACAGACGAAATTGTACAGAATTATTAGTTAATATATCTCGTACTTAATCAGCAACAATCATGATCTAGGTACACTGTGCCGTAAAACAGTTGTACGTGTTTGATTTAAAAAAAGAAATTTAGTATTGGATCTATAATATGAAATTTACTTATACTTTTTTTAAACATATGGGTGCTGTAATTAAAGTTGAAACATTTTGTAACACTATATTGTTTTAGGTAATGGAGTGAGCAGTAATGAAGAGGGACTTGGTGTGGCGCCATTATCAGTGTTGGACAGCGTCCCAATAACTGGTAAATTGATTTATTATTTGTTAAGATACAGACTAATATCACTATAGTATTTGAATTCTATCTTACGAATTTATAGCAATAACTTCAAGTAACCTGTAGTTACGACACACTTTACTCTGGATTAGAAAAAGGAGAGAATTTACGTTAGGTTAATTTAAGCAAGACTTTACCAGCTATGTAGACAGCAACAAACTTTTGCTAGGTTAACTTTCAAGAAACCCCTTTTTTTTTTAAATGAGACAGCAAATGAATGACGTTATGTTAAGCATGGGGAACACTTTACCAACAAATTTTTAAACACAAAGAATTTACGTGATATTGTTTTAAGTCACTTTTTGTTCGACAATTTAAACCAACAGAGAAATTATGTTATGTTAGCTTTAAGAACATTTCCCCAACAAATCAGAGCAAACAAATTATGTTAGGTTAAGTTTAAGAACATTTCATCAACAAATCAAAACAACAAAGAAGTTTCGTTCTATCAGAGTTGGCCACATTTTATCAACGAAGCTATTTGCATGGCGTCCACCCCCGTCTTTAGATTAAAGTAGAAAATTATTTATACTTAGTTGTATTCGTGGGAGAAACATGTGCTGTCGTTTCCCTTTTTTTAAATAATCACTTTTGAAATTTCAAACTAAAGTCGCCTACTCTGTCACAACTAACAACGTCACATCTCCACGCGTCGACGTCACTAAAAACCAAAATGGCGTTCACTAAACTCCACTCGCCTGACCTCTGGTGCTCGAAACATCGGGAACTTAAAGAAGCTAATACAGTGGCATCTGTTAGACCGCTAGACGCCTCTTATCCTAACCTCAGATCTTTACAACTGATTGCCTATACTTTGAAGCGTTTTTTTATTTATTTTAAATTTAAATTCCTTGATACTGTTTTTGACAGTGTCAATGGAGGGATCGGACATGTTTCTGGGAAAGTGCTGCGAGGAATGGTTACAAGAAATTCTCCTCATCAAAAGGTCTGGACAGAAGCGAAGCGAATGTTTTCCGAGATGGAATTTGTGAAGTCTAAGCCTGCAGATCGAGCACGGCCTCCAGTCTTAGATGGATGGTGTCGTACACTGAACTCGCCTAGGAAACTACCTTAGGCAGCATCCGTTTGCAACTGCAATTCACGCAAAAGTTGCTACAGGTTTCCCAAGCTCCATACGAACAGCACATAGATGACTAAAAGCAACTGAACTGAGAAATGGTTGTTCTGCTAATAAATGTTTAAAAGCTTCAGCATTTTTTACTTTTTTTTTTCATTTTATAGCGGTTTGAGTTTCTTTAATAATTTATTCAATTGCAATCTTTGCAATTAATTTGCACTCCACGACACTGACTTATATGACATTAAAAGACGTTTTAGAAACTTCAGATTTAAGAGAAATTTACAATGCTCAAGTTTTGTATTTGAAAAATTGTACGACTTTAAAATGGCCGCAACTGTACTATACTTTCCAGTGCTTCATTCCAATAATTCTTTTATATACATGTAACTGTAATAGTCATGTGTTATATACATATAATAAGAAAGGTCCACTTACTTTGTGATGTGCACATTTTATATTTTAATATATTCTTTACGCGTTAAAGTTGTTTTTGATTATTTCAACTAGTTGAATAGTTTTTGTAAATTATTGTCTCTTCTGTACAATGTTCTATTTTTATAATATAATACGATTTTTATTACATTATGTTTAAACAAATAGTGTACAGAAGGATACAATAATTTACAAATACTATGAAAAATAAATTATGATTTATTCTACAAGAATCATAGAAGTGTTTAAATGTCCCGCCTTTGACATTAGTTGGTCTGATGAGCTTAGATGGCGCCAACCAACAAGTCGGTAACATTGGAGATCAACTTCTATAAAGAGTATATTCTATGGCCGGTGACGACAGTTAGTTCTGGAACACCCAGCAGGCAAGAGGTTGTATTACAATTGTGTACAGAGCGCTTTCTGTGGTTTTCCATTGTTTCAGTTTTATAAATTGTGTTTTCACCCTGATTATCACCTGGACTTTTCCCCCTTGTCGTTGGAGCCGCCAACCACCGCTGCCGTCTTCCGTGGGGCTGAGAATCGCTTCTTCGCTCGCGGAGGGAGGAACGTTTGGGGCGGTAAGAACGCTGGGCGTTTGGTTGAATTGGACAGGTATGTGCTTATTTTAATTATCTCTCTTTGGATGCAAGCTGGTGCTCTTGAGTGCATGGTTCTTTAGTTGAACATTGTTGCGAGATTATTCTAACGCGAATCTCCGCTTCTCTATGTACCCGGTGCGAACCACCCAGAATGCCGTTTTGGCGTGGAAATCGCCGAGCCACGACCCGGGGCCCGTTGTAGAAGATCTCCAGACGTTCGTCGCAACGTAATCGTCGTTTTCTTAGTTTTGTTTTCAGTATCAGTAAATCGTTGTCGCAGGGCTTTTCAGGGAATTCATTAGTTAGGATGCAGTTAAAATTCATAAATTTTATATCTAAGGTTTTTGGATGGTTTTTCCCCAGTCGTCACTTCTTTTTTTAAATTTTCATGTTCGGACAATTTCAAATCAAAATTCAATCGTTAAGAGAGAGAGAGAGAGGGCGGGGGCGAGCGTGCAGATGGCCCACTCGAGATTATCAATGTTTAGGCTAGACGATTTTAATGGGCGCTAGTCTGAAAAATCTACGTTCCCATATCATTTTTGTGTCAGTCAGCAGAGAAATGTCGGTTGACCTCAATAATTATTACTCAAAGTAGTAACGGAAAGCTGGACCACTGTTTTATGTTATGACTTATGTGTTACCCTGTGAATTCGATATTTACCATTTTGAAAAGCACACATTCAAAGCGCAATGTGTACCAAACGTTATATTTTATTGTGTTGGTTTGACATGTTTGTATGTATGTTTGTATGTATTTTTGTCGACATTATTTTATGTGCAGTTTTCCGTTGCATTCACATTTTAACGAATTAATTCTCGATTGGGTAAAAGTCCTTGACAAATGTGGCGTACTTAAACTTTGTTGCAATATCCACAATTTTAGTTTTGGGTTTGATAGTTCAAGTTTCCAAATTATTAAAACTTAAATTTGTCTAATCAAAAAAATGTTCGGGGTTGTTTGGCACGAGCGGGGAGCGGCCCAAATTCAAATTGATGATTTTTCGTTCATTCGTATGACTGTTTATTCGCAATACCAAATGCCGCCAACACACGATATGCGGAGGGTGTCTTGCTGGTAAAGGAAACTTTAGTGGTGGGAGTCAGTGTCGTGTGTCCCGCGGTGGATGGAGTAAAGTTACGAGATAATACTTGCCGCCGCTGCCTCGAGCGCCGGCGAACACAGGATGGAGATAGCGTGACGTTTGGGGTGGCACAGTGGCTTGGTTGTACGTAGCTGGTTAGAGCGAAAAGACAGTCAAAAGACAAGGCCAAGAACCGCTAGCGCTACACACCCCCTGTTTCTAAATTTATTGAATTAAATTATGTTTTTTTGTTATCTGCTGACTGAAAAGAAATAATTTCTAACACGCCACAATGACAGCTGTGGCAATGCCATCCAATTACTTTAGCTAGAGCTTTCGCGAACTTGTTTTTTTTTATTGTATGTCACGGCTAGGATGTTGAAAATATTATAACAAAAATTATAATTGTTTTCATAAAAGATGGAGAGGTTTTTGCAGCTGGGAAAATATGCTCATCAAGTTTATTTCACAGCTTTTGTCCTCTCTCTTAAGAGGAACCAATTTTCAGCCAATTGTTTTGTTATATGTGTAAACTTAAATATTCTAGCCCAGTTCAAATCTCTTTTTACCAAAATTTAATAAAAAAATGTTCCTTTTCAGCGCTGACTTTGACTTATTACACTCTTCCCGCTCCGCATTGCGCTAATTTGTATCCGAACACATTCCGCCATTTATACACAACGTAAGGGTTCCCATTTTGTTGACGATCACAGTTCATGGCCACTTTTCGAATTTTTCGCGGGTTTTCAAATTTTGTGCGCATGTCTTCGATTTTGGCGGAATGTTTGGGTTATTACACTACGAACGCCAGAATGCATAAAATTGACCTAAACGTCTCCTTTTCCTATTCTGAGTCGATTCTGCATGCTTTAAGTGTGTTTGGTGGCTCAGAACCATCAAAAAACGTTGAAATATAGTTCAAATTCAATAAAAATCGACAAAAATTCAGTTTCTAGCTAAAATTTGATGGTTTCGTTGCACTTTCCGAGCCCGTTGGGTATCTGAGTGGCTTAAAAGTACAAGAAAACACTTCAAAAGTGACGTTTCTGAAGAATTTTAACAGTTTTCTTGTATCTACGAACGCCAGAATGCATAAAATTGACCTAAACGTCTCCTTTTCCTATTCTGAGTCGATTCTGCATGCTTTAAGTGTGTTTGGTGGCTCAGAACCATCAAAAAACATTGAAATATAGTTCAAATTCAATAAAAATCGACAAAAATACAGTTTCTAGCTAAAATTTGATGGTTTCGTTGCACTTTCCGAGCCCGTAGGGTATCTGAGTGGCTTAAAAGTGCAAGAAAACACTTCAAAAGTGACGTTTCTGAAGAATTTTAACAGTTTTCTTGTATCTACGAACGCCAGAATGCATAAAATTGACCTAAACGTCTCCTTTTCCTATTCTGAGTCGATTCTGCATGCTTTAAGTGTGTTTGGTGGCTCAGAACCATCAAAAAACGTTGAAATATAGTTCAAATTCAATAAAAATCGACAAAAATACAGTTTCTAGCTAAAATTTGATGGTCTCGTTGCACTTTCCGAGCCCGTAGGGTATCTGAGTGGCTTAAAAGTACAAGAAAACACTTCAAAAGTGACGTTTCTGAAGAATTTTAACAGTTTTCTTGTATCTACGAACGCCAGAATGCATAAAATTGACCTAAACGTCTCCTTTTCCTATTCTGAGTCGATTCTGCATGCTTTAAGTGTGTTTGGTGGCTCAGAACCATCAAAAAACGTCGAAATATACGAGGTAAGCGCCAAATATTCTCGGCCTAACAAAGAAAGAGACCTGATGGAAAAAAATTAAATATTTATATTTCAACATAGTCTCTGTTAACTTCAATACACTCAAAACTACGTTCAACTAACAGCTCTATCCGTTTAAAAAAATTATTTGAATCTTTATCACTAAAATGATGTCGTACTGCCGTTTGCACTTCTTTATCCGTCCCAAACGTTTTCCCTGCAAGTTGTTTTGTAACTTAGAGAACAGTTAATAATCGTTCGAAGCTAAGTCAGTACTGTAGGGTGGGTGCTCAAGTTACTCGAAGTCACAGGCCCCTATAGCAGCTTGAGAAAGACATGCGGTATGAACGGGCGCATTGTCATGAAGCAATCGAACGCCTCTTGCTAATTTTCTCGGCCTTTTTTCCCAAATACGTTCTCCTAATTTATGCAATAAGTAACCATAATATGTAGCGTTGACAGTGGTATTTCATCCTTTAAAATTAATCAACAACATGCCTTTACAGTCCCAAAAAATTGTGGCCATGATTTTTTTGGAAGATTGATTCGTCTTCAAGGGTTTCTTACCCCATGCGAAATAACTGTAATCATTTTTTTTAGTAAAATGTGAAGGACAAGCTTCAGCAAACACAAAAACCATCCTGCCCTTAATACCCTTTAGAGCAATTCCATCTTTTGCTAAGAATTTTATTGCCGTTCGATTTTCAATTTTAAACAGGCATGATGAGTCCATAATTTTTCAAAGATTACTCCTCAAATGTATCAAAACTAATGGGCAGTAGGGTTTGAAATTTTACACACATACTGCAGGGACCCTCTAGTCTTCTATGAGTTGTACAAATTTCCCGATGAGCAATCGCAAATATATCAGGCCGAGAATATTTGGCGCTTACCTCGTAGTTCAAATTCAATAAAAATCGACAAAAATACAGTTTCTAGCTAAAATTTGATGGTTTCGTTGCACTTTCCGAGCCTGTAGGGTATCTGAGTGGCTTAAAAGTACAAGAAAACACTTCAAAAGTGACGTTTCTGAAGAATTTTAACAGTTTTCTTGTATCTACGAACGCCAGAATGCATAAAATTGACCTAAACGTCTCCTTTTCCTATTCTGAGTCGATTCTGCATGCTTTAAGTGTGTTTGGTGGCTCAGAACCATCAAAAAACGTTGAAATATAGTTCAAATTCAATAAAAATCGACAAAAATACAGTTTCTAGCTAAAATTTGATGGTTTCGTTGCACTTTCCGAGCCCGTAGGGTATCTGAGTGGCTTAAAAGTACAAGAAAACACTTCAAAAGTGACGTTTCTGAAGAATTTTAACAGTTTTCTTGTATCTACGAACGCCAGAATGCATAAAATTGACCTAAACGTCTCCTTTTCCTATTCTGAGTCGATTCTGCATGCTTTAAGTGTGTTTGGTGGCTCAGAACCATCAAAAAACGTTGAAATATAGTTCAAATTCAATAAAAATCGACAAAAATACAGTTTCTAGCTAAAATTTGATGGTTTCGTTGCACTTTCCGAGCCTGTAGGGTCTCTGAGTGGCTTAAAAGTACAAGAAAACACTTCAAAAGTGACGTTTCTGAAGAATTTTAACAGTTTTCTTGTATCTACGAACGCCAGAATGCATAAAATTGACCTAAACGTCTCCTTTTCCTATTCTGAGTCGATTCTGCATGCTTTAAGTGTGTTTGGTGGCTCAGAACCATCAAAAAACGTTGAAATATAGTTCAAATTCAATAAAAATCGACAAAAATACAGTTTCTAGCTAAAATTTGATGGTTTCGTTGCACTTTCCGAGCCTGTAGGGTATCTGAGTGGCTTAAAAGTACAAGAAAACACTTCAAAAGTGACGTTTCTGAAGAATTTTAACAGTTTTCTTGTATCTACGAACGCCAGAATGCATAAAATTGACCTAAACGTCTCCTTTTCCTATTCTGAGTCGATTCTGCATGCTTTAAGTGTGTTTGGTGGCTCAGAACCATAAAAAAACGTTGAAATATAGTTCAAATTCAATAAAAATCGACAAAAATACAGTTTCTAGCTAAAATTTGATGGTTTCGTTGCACTTTCCGAGCCCGTAGGGTATCTGAGTGGCTTAAAAGTACAAGAAAACACTTCAAAAGTGACGTTTCTGAAGAATTTTAACAGTTTTCTTGTATCTACGAACGCCAGAATGCATAAAATTGACCTAAACGTCTCCTTTTCCTATTCTGAGTCGATTCTGCATGCTTTAAGTGTGTTTGGTGGCTCAGAACCATCAAAAAACGTTGAAATATAGTTCAAATTCAATAAAAATCGACAAAAATACAGTTTCTAGCTAAAATTTGATGGTTTCGTTGCACTTTCCGAGCCTGTAGGGTCTCTGAGTGGCTTAAAAGTACAAGAAAACACTTCAAAAGTGACGTTTCTGAAGAATTTTAACAGTTTTCTTGTATCTACGAACGCCAGAATGCATAAAATTGACCTAAACGTCTCCTTTTCCTATTCTGAGTCGATTCTGCATGCTTTAAGTGTGTTTGGTGGCTCAGAACCATCAAAAAACGTTGAAATATAGTTCAAATTCAATAAAAATCGACAAAAATACAGTTTCTAGCTAAAATTTGATGGTTTCGTTGCACTTTCCGAGTCTGTAGGGTCTCTGAGTGGCTTAAAAGTACAAGAAAACACTTCAAAAGTGACGTTTCTGAAGAATTTTAACAGTTTTCTTGTATCTACGAACGCCAGAATGCATAAAATTGACCTAAACGTCTCCTTTTCCTATTCTGAGTCGATTCTGCATGTTTTAAGTGTGTTTGGTGGCTCAGAACCATCAAAAAACGTTGAAATATAGTTCAAATTCAATAAAAATCGACAAAAATACAGTTTCTAGCTAAAATTTGATGGTTTCGTTGCACTTTCCGAGCCCGTAGGGTATCTGAGTGGCTTAAAAGTACAAGAAAACACTTCAAAAGTGACGTTTCTGAAGAATTTTAACAGTTTTCTTGTATCTACGAACGCCAGAATGCATAAAATTGACCTAAACGTCTCCTTTTCCTATTCTGAGTCGATTCTGCATGCTTTAAGTGTGTTTGGTGGCTCAGAACCATCAAAAAACGTTGAAATATAGTTCAAATTCAATAAAAATCGACAAAAATACAGTTTCTAGCTAAAATTTGATGGTTTCGTTGCACTTTCCGAGCCTGTAGGGTATCTGAGTGGCTTAAAAGTACAAGAAAACACTTCAAAAGTGACGTTTCTGAAGAATTTTAACAGTTTTCTTGTATCTACGAACGCCAGAATGCATAAAATTGACCTAAACGTCTCCTTTTCCTATTCTGAGTCGATTCTGCATGCTTTAAGTGTGTTTGGTGGCTCAGAACCATCAAAAAACGTTGAAATATAGTTCAAATTCAATAAAAATCGACAAAAATACAGTTTCTAGCTAAAATTTGATGGTTTCGTTGCACTTTCCGAGCCCGTAGGGTATCTGAGTTGCTTAAAAGTACAAGAAAACACTTCAAAAGTGACGTTTCTGAAGAATTTTAACAGTTTTCTTGTATCTACGAACGCCAGAATGCACAAAATTGACCTAAACGTCTCCTTTTCCTATTCTGAGTCGATTCTGCATGCTTTAAGTGTGTTTGGTGGCTCAGAACCATCAAAAAACGTTGAAATATAGTTCAAATTCAATAAAAATCGACAAAAATACAGTTTCTAGCTAAAATTTGATGGTTTCGTTGCACTTTCCGAGCCCGTAGGGTATCTGAGTGGCTTAAAAGTACAAGAAAACATTTCAAAAGTGACGTTTCTGAAGAATTTTAACAGTTTTCTTGTATCTACGAACGCCAGAATGCATAAAATTGACCTAAACGTCTCCTTTTCCTATTCTGAGTCGATTCTGCATGCTTTAAGTGTGTTTGGTGGCTCAGAACCATCAAAAAACGTTGAAATATAGTTCAAATTCAATAAAAATCGACAAAAATACAGTTTCTAGCTAAAATTTGATGGTTTCGTTGCACTTTCCGAGCCCGTAGGGTATCTGATTGGCTTAAAAGTACAAGAAAACACTTCAAAAGTGACGTTTCTGAAGAATTTTAGCAGTTTTCTTGTATCTACGAACGCCAGAATGCATAAAATTGACCTAAACGTCTCCTTTTCCTATTCTGAGTCGATTCTGCATGCTTTAAGTGTGTTTGGTGGCTCAGAACCATCAAAAAACGTTTAAATATAGTTCAAATTCAATAAAAATCGACAAAAATACAGTTTCTAGCTAAAATTTGATGGTTTCGTTGCACTTTCCGAGCCCGTAGGGTATCTGAGTTGCTTAAAAGTACAAGAAAACACTTCAAAAGTGACGTTTCTGAAGAATTTTAACAGTTTTCTTGTATCTACGAACGCCAGAATGCATAAAATTGACCTAAACGTCTCCTTTTCCTATTCTGAGTCGATTCTGCATGCTTTAAGTGTGTTTGGTGGCTCAGAACCATCAAAAAACGTTGAAATATAGTTCAAATTCAATAAAAATCGACAAAAATACAGTTTCTAGCTAAAATTTGATGGTTTCGTTGCACTTTCCGAGCCCGTAGGGTATCTGAGTGGCTTAAAAGTACAAGAAAACACTTCAAAAGTGACGTTTCTGAAGAATTTTAACAGTTTTCTTGTTTCTACGAACGCCAGAATGCATAAAATTGACCTAAACGTCTCCTTTTCCTATTCTGTGTCGATTCTGCATGCTTTAAGTGTGTTTGGTGGCTCAGAACCATCAAAAAACGTTGAAATATAGTTCAAATTCAATAAAAATCGACAAAAATACAGTTTCTAGCTAAAATTTGTTGGTTTCGTTGCACTTCCCGAGCCCGTAGGGTATCTGAGTGGCTTAAAAGTACAAGAAAACACTTCAAAAGTGACGTTTCTGAAGAATTTTAACAGTTTTCTTGTATCTACGAACGCCAGAATGCATAAAATTGACCTAAACGTCTCCTTTTCCTATTCTGAGTCGATTCTGCATGCTTTAAGTGTGTTTGGTGGCTCAGAACCATCAAAAAACGTTGAAATATAGTTCAAATTCACTAAAAATCGACAAAAATACAGTTTCTAGCTAAAATTTGATGGTTTCGTTGCACTTTCCGAGCCCGTAGGGTATCTGAGTGGCTTAAAAGTACAAGAAAACACTTCAAAAGTGACGTTTCTGAAGAATTTTAACAGTTTTCTTGTATCTACGAACGCCAGAATGCATAAAATTGACCTAAACGTCTCCTTTTCCTATTCTGAGTCGATTCTGCATGCTTTAAGTGTGTTTGGTGGCTCAGAACCATCAAAAAACTTTGAAATATAGTTCAAATTCAATAAAAATCGACAAAAATACAGTTTCTAGCTAAAATTTGATGGTTTCGTTGCACTTTCCGAGCCCGTAGGGTATCTGAGTGGCTTAAAAGTACAAGAAAACACTTCAAAAGTGACGTTTCTGAAGAATTTTAACAGTTTTCTTGTATCTACGAACGCCAGAATGCATAAAATTGACCTAAACGTCTCCTTTTCCTATTCTGAGTCGATTCTGCATGCTTTAAGTGTGTTTGGTGGCTCAGAACCATCAAAAAACGTTGAAATATAGTTCAAATTCAATAAAAATCGACAAAAATACAGTTTCTAGCTAAAATTTGATGGTTTCGTTGCACTTTCCGAGCCCGTTGGGTATCTGAGTGGCTTAAAAGTACAAGAAAACACTTCAAAAGTGACGTTTCTGAAGAATTTTAACAGTTTTCCTGTATCTACGAACGCCAGAATGCATAAAATTGACCTAAACGTCTCCTTTTCCTATTCTGAGTCGATTCTGCATGCTTTAAGTGTGTTTGGTGGCTCAGAACCATCAAAAAACGTTGAAATATAGTTCAAATTCAATAAAAATCGACAAAAATACAGTTTCTAGCTAAAATTTGATGGTTTCGTTGCACTTTCCGAGCCCGTCGGGTATCTGAGTGGCTTAAAAGTACAAGAAAACACTTCAAAAGTGACGTTTCTGAAGAATTTTAACAGTTTTCTTGTATCTACGAACGCCAGAATGCATAAAATTGACCTAAACGTCTCCTTTTCCTATTCTGAGTCGATTCTGCATGCTTTAAGTGTGTTTGGTGGCTCAGAACCATCAAAAAACGTTGAAATATAGTTCAAATTCAATAAAAATCGACAAAAATACAGTTTCTAGCTAAAATTTGATGGTTTCGTTGCACTTTCCGAGCCCGTTGGGTATCTGAGTGGCTTAAAAGTACAAGAAAACACTTAAAAAGTGACGTTTGTGAAGAATTTTAACAGTTTTCTTGTATCTACGAACGCCAGAATGCATAAAATTGACCTAAACGTCTCGTTTTCCTATTCTGAGTCGATTCTGCATGCTTTAAGTGTGTTTGGTGGCTCAGAACCATCAAAAAACGTTGAAATATAGTTCAAATTCAATAAAAATCGACAAAAATACAGTTTCTAGCTAAAATTTGATGGTTTCGTTGCACTTTCCGAGCCCGTAGGGTATCTGAGTGGCTTAAAAGTACAAGAAAACACTTCAAAAGTGACGTTTCTGAAGAATTTTAACAGTTTTCTTGTATCTACGAACGCCAGAATGCATAAAATTGACCTAAACGTCTCCTTTTCCTATTCTGAGTCGATTCTGCATGCTTTAAGTGTGTTTGGTGGCTCAGAACCATCAAAAAACGTTGAAATATAGTTCAAATTCAATAAAAATCGACAAAAATACAGTTTCTAGCTAAAATTTGATGGTTTCGTTGCACTTTCCGAGCCCGTAGGGTATCTGAGTGGCTTAAAAGTACAAGAAAACACTTCAAAAGTGACGTTTCTGAAGAATTTTAACAGTTTTCTTGTATCTACGAACGCCAGAATGCATAAAATTGACCTAAACGTCTCCTTTTCCTATTCTGAGTCGATTCTGCATGCTTTAAGTGTGTTTGGTGGCTCAGAACCATCAAAAAACGTTGAAATATAGTTCAAATTCAATAAAAATCGACAAAAATACAGTTTCTAGCTAAAATTTGATGGTTTCGTTGCACTTTCCGAGCCCGTTGGGTATCTGAGTGGCTTAAAAGTACAAGAAAACACTTAAAAAGTGACGTTTGTGAAGAATTTTAACAGTTTTCTTGTATCTACGAACGCCAGAATGCATAAAATTGACCTAAACGTCTCGTTTTCCTATTCTGAGTCGATTCTGCATGCTTTAAGTGTGTTTGGTGGCTCAGAACCATCAAAAAACGTTGAAATATAGTTCAAATTCAATAAAAATCGACAAAAATACAGTTTCTAGCTAAAATTTGATGGTTTCGTTGCACTTTCCGAGCCCGTAGGGTATCTGAGTGGCTTAAAAGTACAAGAAAACACTTCAAAAGTGACGTTTCTGAAGAATTTTAACAGTTTTCTTGTATCTACGAACGCCAGAATGCATAAAATTGACCTAAACGTCTCCTTTTCCTATTCTGAGTCGATTCTGCATGCTTTAAGTGTGTTTGGTGGCTCAGAACCATCAAAAAACGTTGAAATATAGTTCAAATTCAATAAAAATCGACAAAAAATACAGTTTCTAG